>NC_136423.1:70017500-70242500 GCF_052625555.1 Lactuca saligna | reverse complement strand
ATTTGTTCCCAGAAAAACATGATAAATACGTTATCAAAGCATTTTCGAAGAAATTATTTTTTATTCATTTAAAACATTTGGGATGTCATCGTCAATATAGAAACATAAGCATAAACAGATGTTACATTCATTTACACTAGTGGTCTACATCTATTTTAAATCTCTCAGTGCAAAGTAGCTTCGTATCGACACATGTGATACAAATAAGCTGGAGTGGGTCAGGTTGGGAAACCTGGTGAGTACATAGGGTTTTCAACCCACAATAATATAATTATTATGTTTAAACATCAAACAATCAACCCGATTACCTATCCCCGTTATCTTCTTTGATATTCCTTAAAGAATTATCTTAAGGGTCATCTCCTATATCATATTTACCTGTCATCTTTTTACCTCACATTTCCTTATATGCTCTTTCCTAAGGCAAGAATACGTAGTTACAACGTCGCCTGAACTCGTAATTCATAGTAAGTGTTAGAGTATCATCACATTAATTTACAGCCACAACATCACCTAGGCTCGTAATTCATCACCTACATGTTATAAATCTGTTGGTGTTTCCACGGGTTGTCTAGAATAGTCCGTGGTCACCATCTATACTCTAGTAGATGACTACATCTCCAAATTGTCAGACAAGGTTATAGTATCTTTCATCCTACATCACCGATTCATCATCACCTATCCATCACCTAATTATCATCACCTATATCTCATCATTTTTTTTCATCACACACCAACTATTTCATCTACCCATGTTTTATCCCAACATATTTGTAGATATACAATAAATATATATTTAAATCTTTTAAAACATGTATAAAATCATTCCTCCATCATAGACAACAAGTATTCAGATAATATGCACAGATAACACGTAATTTATATAAAATACCTCATATCTATGTGTAAGATGAAAGGGACCATGCACTCACTTGATAAGGTGGTGACTCGGCGCTTGGACAACACTTCATTACTCTTAACATAATTTTCCTTCGGCAAAACCTAGTATCATTACCACTAGGGTTTCGTCTAATATTCACCGAGACTAATTAATAGTCTAGCTATTATTACTATTACATAAGCGTTAAACAACACCCTATATAACTCATAATAATAGCCCAAATAATTATTTTAAGGTCCTAATAATGTTACTATAATTAATTAGAAGCTATATTAAAAATAGCGTAGGCGTAGCTCACTTACAACGGGTTTTTCGCAAAACCGGGCTTCGCTGAAGCAGCGTTTCCGAGCCGAAAGACTCTTTTCTTGAGGCTTCGGGAGCCTCGGGGCTTCCTTTGGGTGCTAGGGGGTTTACCTAGACTTTAGGGGGGCTTGGGGCTTTAGAGAGAGAAAGAAGGGTTTGAAAGTATGAGGAAGTGAGGGAACCCAACACCTCTATTTATAGGGGTGTTGACTGATGGACTCGCCAAGTATGAGGACCTACTCGTCGAGTTAGGGCATGTGGCAGCCTTCTGGTGGTGCCACGTGTCCAATTCTGGTGGTGCCACGTCACCCCTTATCGCGTATCAGCCTTCAAACTTAGAAAAATCATAACTCTCGCATATGAGCTCTGTTTTCGAAGTTCTTTTTTTTAACACGTAGGTAAAATCAAGATCTACAACTTTCATTTAGACTCCATCGGCTAATTCTCGACCGATCTCAAATTTAACAGTAGGAGGCGTTTAGACTATTAAATGACTGCGAAGAATTCGTAACTCCTTCATACGAACTCCGTTTTCGTCTGTCTTTTTACCGTTGAGTTCCTATTAATGAGATCTTCAACTCTCATTTAGGTTGCGTAAGCCAAAAACTACTCGAACTAAAAATCGAGTTTCGGACCGTGCACTGCTAAGCCAAATCTTAGAAAATTCATAACTTCCTTATATGAAGTCAGATTTGAGAATATTCTCGGTTTAACATATACTAGAACTTTCATTTAGATTTCTAAGGCTAAAAGTCGCCCCATCGTAAATTTACTATTTAGGCTTCCCGGTGTCATGTAGGTTTTGTCGTAAAACTTCGACATGCCCTAACTTCTTCGTTATAACTCGAATTTCGGCGTTCTTTATATGTACGAAAATCTTGATACATATTCTAAAAATTGGTTAAGACTATTTATTATAAATAATCTTTTTCCAAAAAGTCATTTTCGACACTTATTGCCTCTAAATTGACTATCCCGGATCTACGGGCGTTACAACACCCAATCATACGTTCGGTGGGCAGTAACAAGAGTTAAGATAAGGAAAGATTTATTAAAGATAGACATATAAATTTCCTTATTTCTTCGAAAAGTTACATGCCAATTCTAATACCGTAATTAAACATTTAGAATCCTAAGCACATAAAATTTATGATTCCGTCAGCAACATACCATACATCCGATCAAATAATAGCATCATAAAGAATCACAAATCATTTAGCACATAAAAGCATTTTTACACATCTTCCCTAAATAAGCTAGTGCTTGTGTCTATTCAGATGTACTACCTAAAATATATTCGATAGACTCCTCATGATCATCGCTCACCAACTGATGCATCCCCAAATTCGTGTTCATTTTTAAAAATTATTTATGCTTATTTTAAAATCAGAGTATCCTTTTTGAAGAATAATATTGCAGAATTTGTTCCCAGAAAACATGATAATGATATTATTAAAGCATTTCTAAAGAAATGTATTTCATTTATATTAAAATTGTCGGATGTCATCATCAATATAGAAAGATAAGCATAAACAGAAACTACATTCATTTACACTAATGATTTACATCTCATTTTATATCTCAATTTAATGTATCTTTGCATCGATACCTGTAATTACAATAAGTTGAGTGGGTCAGGTTGGGAAACCTGGTGAGTACATAGGGATTTCAATCCCACAATGTTAAATCATATATATATATATATATATATATATATATATATATATATATATATATTAGAACTCACAATATATTCAATTTCACCTCATATAAGCAATTTTAACCCACCCCGTCGATCCTCACAATGACACAATCTATACTCTCGGATCTAAAATTAACAATGTTACCTAATCCATACTCCCAGACTAAGTATGTGTAATCCATGCTCTCGGATCAATGACAAATAACTATGCCCATTCCATAAGCTTTACCTAATCCATGCTCACAGATCAGGTATGTCTAATCCATGCTCTCAGATCAATGACAAATAACTATGCCCATTTCATGCTCTCGGACTAGGGATAAATAACTGTCTAATCTGTTACACCCCCAAACTGGAGCGTCGGAAACGTCCGGGGGTGGATGACTTCATGTTAAATATCACAACACATGCATCATATTAATCAAAGTACAACAACCATTGAATTAATAATGTATAAGTTTTAGATAGGATTCAAGTGATATGTATATGACATCAAAAGTAGATATAGCAAAAGATAGAAGACATGACTCTATACTGCTCCGTCTTCTTAAAATCCCGGGGATGTATCTGTCTACTGGTTCCCTGAGAATACAAGTGTCTTGAAAGGACAGTGTCAACATTTAAGTTGGTGAGTGCATAAGTATTTATGTTTAGAAGTTTTTTGTTTGTTTCTTGAAATAGTAATCATGTTTATTGTTTCAAAAAATCCAATATTTTCTAATATAACTGAAAAGTAATTTTAATACAATAAAAAACCGTTCTGTATAGGTGTTGTTGTACTATAATATAGTGTAACATAGTTCAAATTCAATAAAACTATAAAAAGAATGTTTTGTGCATTGTTTATGTTTTCCAAGTTTTGTAACTGTACTCTTTGAAAACCCTGTAAAAGTGAGTATGCGTGCTTCCACCAGTTGTAATTGTAATGTATTACTGTAAATCGTATTATTGTAAAACAAGTACTTTGTATTCGCACTCTTTGGTTTAATTAATTATACACTAATCGTATTTGTTCATATATTTTGTGAGTTATTATAACGATGTTATTACTAAATGGCCTAACATGACGTTTTGTAGGCATCGGAACTGTTAACGACATTTGTCACTCATAGGCATACCAGCCCAACTATAACTAACAGTCTGAGTGCGGGATTGTAAATCTCGTATAGATCTATACACATTTGTCTCGCTTTCTGTCGGGAGATATTGGTTATAATATCAGTATTTTAATAGTATTGCCTAAATGAATAAGCAACTGAACATTGTCTCACAAAAAGCATATTGATGATTACATATATAACAAATGATGAAAAGTCATTTTGAAATAAATGAACCGATAGCATGATCTTTCTCTAGTATACTTGAATGTAACGTGTTTATATGAGAGGATATTGTTAAACTTTGTGTAATTGATTTGTGAACCTAATTTGAGAGTTCCATAAATTATACCTATTATAATTTATATGTGTGTTCTGCTTGATATGTAATATTCATGAATGAACACCCTTTGCTAAGCATGTTACAAACGGTAATGAATTTGATTGAAATAAATTTTATATTCATATAAATTATATATATATATATATATATGTAAATTTTAAACTGAAAAGACATTGGACAAATAATTCTACCCTAAGTCCACATCCAAACAAGGAAAATGAAATAAAGCGAATTATTAGTCCTAAGCGCTTTAAATCTTATATATATATATATATATATATATATATATATATATATATATATATATATATATATATATATATATATATGAGTTTGGCAAAATATAACTTTAAAATAGTTTTTAAAATATTTAAAAGAGTTTCAGTAAATTAAAGTTGTTTTTGAAATATTTGGAAATCCTTTGATTGTAAACACAATATTCTTGTGTTAGACTTGTATCCCCTTAAAAATTTGAAAAATAGTAAAAATGTAGGGGTATGAACTCACCTTTTGTGAGTTCCCGATTTGTAGATACGGTGTAACAGCGCTAAATCCACAAGTTAAAACTCGTGATAAAGACCGTATCAATAATCCTTAGAATAGTGTATCGGTGTTTTTCGTGTTCTTCATGTTCTTCTTGAAAACTAGAGAAATTGGGTGTTTTTGGCCCAATTTAAGATGATTGGAATTTGCTTTTGAAATGAAAACAAGATCAAGGAATGATACTTGCAAGTTTCTCAGAAGATTCAAGTGATTTTAGAATGTAATTCATGAGAAATGAGTGATTGCGCATGTTCTTGAGGAGAGAGGGGAGGTTTTCGGTCGAACTTCTTGAGAGAAAAGATTGAGATTTCGGCTGAATCTTGTAAAAAATTAGTGCAGTTTCCGGTTTAGTATATAGAAGAGGCATAAAGTGTGGTGGTTTAGTGGTTCTCGGCCGAGAACACAAACCGAGGTAGAGGTTTTTAGCTGGGAACTCAAACCCAGAGGATAAGAGTTCCTCCCGAGGAGATAAGGCTTCTGGGACCAGCCTCGCACGTTTGCGGTTCAAGGGTTCTCAACCGTAAACGGTTTGTGGTGAGAGATTTCAGTCCGAGGGAATAGCCTATACGAAGTTTTTGGTCCGAGAGAAGAAAGAAGGTTTTCGGTGGGAATCTGCTTATGCGAGATTCCACGATTCCTTGTATGATTTAACTTCTAAAATCACCAACACTTTTACCAAGTGTTATATGTATCAAATATATTAATTTAACTTTATTAAACTAACAAATTAATAAGTTTGAATTTAAATTGATATGTTTGACTTGATTTGACTTTTACAAGATAGAAAATAACTGGTTGTTACATTATCCCCCCGTTAAAGGGAATTTCGTCCTGAAATTAAGACTAAAGAGATACAGTAAGACTAGGTAAAGAGATGCGGATACTTTTGTTTCATTTGATCCTCCCGCTCCCAAGTGAATTCAGGGCCCCAGTTTGCGTTCCAACGAACCTTCAGTATTGGGATACGACTTTGCTTTGTTCTTCTGACTTCCCTATCAAGGATTTCTACTGGTTCTTCCAAGAATTTGAGGCTCTCATTTATCTGGATTTCATCGAGTGGGATAAGCATTTCTTTAGGTTAGCCATGTGAAAGATAGGAAGTATGTTATTGAGTTCTTGAGGTAGTTTGAGTTTGTAAGCTACTGTACCGATTCTAGCAAGAATCTCGAATGGTCTGATATACCTTGGATTTAGTTTCCATGGTTTCTGAAGCGTATCATGATCTTCGAGGGTGACACCTTCAACATGACACGATCACCAACCTGGATTTCCAAGGGTTTTCTCCTTTTATCGGTGTAGCTTTTCTATCTGTCTCTAGAAGCTATAAGTCGTTCTCGGACTTCTACTATCTTCTCAGCAGTTTCTCGAATGATCTCCATACCAGTGAGAGTGTTGTCAGGAACTTGACCTCTAGCCAGTTGCGTGTCACCCACTTCAACCCATCATATAGGTGATCTACACTTGCGACCATAGAGGGCTTCGAGTGGAGCAACCTTAATGCTAGTATGGTAATTGTTGTTGTACGAGAACTCAACTAGTGGAAAATGGGTATCCCATGCTTTACCAAATTCGATCACACATGCTCTCATCATGTCTTCTAATGTTTGATTTATTCTCTCACGTTGCCCGTCAGTTTGTGGATAGTAGGTTGTACTCATGTCCAGCCTAGTACCCAGAGATTTCTGAAGTGACTGCCAGAATTGTGAGATGAATCTGCTATCTCGGTTAGAGATAATAGATATGGGTACACCGTACAGTCTAACTATCTCTCTGTTTTATGTTCTAGTTAGCTTCTCCATCTTGTATGTTTCCTTTATTGGTAAGAAGTGTGCGGATTTGGTTAATCTATCGACGATTACCCAAATGGTATCCTGACCACACGTTGTCTTCGGTAACTTGGTTATGAAATCCATTGTAATTCGTTCCCACTTCCACTCAAGTATTTCTGGTCGTTGAAGTAAACCTGAGGGATTTTGATATTCTACTTTGACTTTGGCACAAGTCAGAAACATGCCCACATTAGTAGCAATCTCATCTTTCATGTTTGGCCACCAATAGAGTTTCTTTAGGTCCAGATACATCTTGTCTGAACCTGGTGAATGGAGTATCATATCTTATGTGCTTCATTCATGACAACCTCTTTGTAACCATCGAACTTTGGTGTCCAAATCCGTTTCATGAGATATCGGGCTCCATCATTTTGATTTCGAAATTCTTGTCCATTCCTCTTAAAGATTCACCTGCCACATTTTTGGGTTTCAAGGCCTCAAGTTAAGCCTCTTTGATCTCTGTGGACAGGTGTGAATGGATAGTCATGGTCAATAACTTTACTCGACATCTCGAGTATTCTTTTCTGCTAAGGTAGTAGCCATCAAGGCCTAAGAATTGGCGGATTTCTGTAGGCATTTTTAGTGCTGACCAGTTCTCGATTGCCTTTATTTTGGAAGGGTCCACGAAAATTCCCTCTTAAGTGATTACGTGACCTAGGAAATCTACTTTCCTAATCCAAAATTCGCACTTTGAGAGCTTCACATATAGCTTATCTGCTCTCAATGTTTACAAGACTTGTCGGAGATGTTGGCTATGCTCTTCCTCACTTTATTAATAGATAAGGATATCATCTATGAAGACTATTACAAACTTGTCAAAAAATGGACGACACCACCTGTTCATCAAGTCCATGAACACTGCAGGCGCATTGGTTAATCCAAAAGGCATCACTAAAAACTCGTAGTAACCATAACGATTTCGGAAGGTTGTTTTGGGAACATCTTCATCTAAAACTCGTAACTTGTGATACTCGGATCATAAGTCAATCTTTGAAAAGAAGCATGCACCTTGTAGTTGGTCGAAGAAATCATCAATACGAGGTAGATGTTATCAGTTCTTGATGGTAAGTTTATTTAGCTCGTGGTAGTCTACACATACAAAAAGATTCATCATTCTTTTTCACAAACAAGACAGGTGCTCCCCAAGGTGAGAAGCTTGGTCTAATGAAACCTTTGCTAAGAAGTTCGTTCAGCTGGCTGGATAGTTCCTGCATTTCTGTCGGAGCATTGAGCTATCAACAATTACCATAACCTTCCAAACAAGTCAATGTTGGATTAGGTATCTAAGTCATAACTATAATTGGTATATACTTGAATTGATAGTAGCACGAGTCCTTTTGGGTTGCCTTCACTCATGCAACTTGACAGGATGACTATTGGAGAGAGAGTTGAATTTATTATTTGGAATAATAAATTGATGCTAAAATGATTTATTAATATATTATAAGAATAATATGTTAATTAGAAATCAAATTATTAATTAGTAATTAATTAGAAATTAATTTGGAATTAATTTTGGGATTAAAGGAAATGATTAATAATACAGAGGCTGTTTTGCAAATCATTGATAGTTGTGAAACTGGGATCCAGGACTCCTTATATAGGAGTGGATGAAAATTATAGGGTGGACCTATAAGTTTTCGTCCAAGGATTCTAATTAGGGAGTCCATGGGCTTCTTTGGCCTTAAGCAGAGAATTAGGGTTTCTACTTGCAAACCCTAGCTTTGGGACTAAGCAACCACAAGTATATAAGGAGGGTTACCCTTGGGATTTTCGGGCACCTTTGAAGAATCCTAGTAGATCCAAAAAGTCTAGTGGGCCTCCTCCTCTCTCTCCATTTCATCCACTTGTATAGAGTCTTTGTAAGCCAATAGAGGTGTCACGCTTGAGGCACTTGCTTTCAAGAGTCAAAGATCTTCAAGTGTTCTTGTTATTACTACATAACAAGTAGGGTAAACCTTTAAACCATATTTTTGTGTAAATTTAGAATTATATACTAGTTTCTAGGGTTTTGCTTTGGTATTCAAGTTTGCATGTTCAACTAGTGAAAAACATAGATCCAAAGCAATAGAGTTGCATGAACACATATGATCTGTAGTTATGCTTAAAGCCCATCAGTCAACACTATACAACTGCCAAACTCAACATGTCGACAAGTTAACATCTCACTCAACACTCGCCAGACTACAGGAGCGATACCATCCTAAAACATATACTCTTTCATGGTCCAACTGCCACTGACACAATGTTAGACGAAACATGGTTGTGCATGATTAGGGAAAAAAATAGACCGCCAAGCTCCTACATCAACTTATAAACCTGACATGACATACTATCCAAGAGGGAACACAATGCTCCTCCAGTCAACTGTGCTTCTTATTAACCATGACGTTACCCAAAAGGTGACGTACTTGCAAATCAAATGAAACGATGAACCTCAACTGCTATTAGACACATTCGTTTAAAAATCACAACCCGATCCCATACCTTGAAAAACAGTGCAGATCCCACCAATGCACAAATAGAAAATAAAACTTCCAATCTCAAAGGAGAACTCATCAACTATCTAGAACGCAACCAAAATATCTGGTTGCAACAATCAGAATACCAACTCAACCGATAAGATCTGCCAGAATTGCGCTTGGCGTAACCATGATGATACTTGAAAAACTGAACAACATTGCTCCGATATCTGATATTCTAATAACTAACGTCAGCTACCATGCCAACCACAATAAGCAATAAATTCACAACCAAGGAATCGAGAAGAAACATACATAGGGACCAAGGTACCAAATTTACTGAGCTTGACTAGGGGTTGACTCATGAATTGCCCCTTAGATGATACAACTTGAATCCTTCGAATAACCTCAACTGCTACCGGAAACGAAACAACCAACGATCAAAAATGGATCGGGAACTAAACCCAATGACTCCACATATACTGAACATAACCCCTATGAAATACCCTTCTAGAACTCTAAAGTTTCCTGCCACATCAATCAGTGCCCATTCTCGGCCATATCTAACCGATCCGCATTGCGATCCAACCATGATCTCTAAATCTGATGCACGAAATAGTGGTTCATCACCCCCCTGCATCCGGATCCGTGGAGCTGCCCAAAAGGAACCCTTCGCCACAAAAAGTTCCTTGCCCATCAACTTATTGCGAGGACAGCATGCCTAACTAACAACAACTTACTCTGCACTCACCATCTAATAAAACCTTGAATTCTTTGCGTCCATGGAGGACTCCAGCAGAACCCTAAGGAACGAAACGAGAACCTTCCAAATCATGAACACTTAAATGATAGTCGACTTCCTTCCTCTATGTAGCCATAAAGCTTGAACTAAAAATTGTACATCCCTGAACTGCAGATTACTCTGACCCGTCATGAAGAAACCATAAAAATTGAACCGACAAATGATCCTCGAAGAAGAATACTCAGTTCTCCGCCACTTAGGGTTCGAACCATCATCGACTGACATCTAAAACACTGAAGCCTCAGACTGAGTTAACCATGAACATTCCCAACTTGAATCTTAGCATGCATATCACAACACAAGATGATCCTAAGAACAAGATAACTTCGAATCTCAAATAGAGACTTCGGAGACCTTTCTCTCAGCATCGCCCCATAAACTTAGCAAAATTGGCCAGAACATCATTGAATAGACTTAGCACCTTCCGAAATGAAATTGCGCACAAGAAACCTTACACTTAAACTTAGATCTTGGTCCACAACCTCATCCACCCTTTGAAATTTCAAGAACCCCCCAGGAGATGCTCAAAACACAACTCGAAGAAACTCAACACCTCCGCATAACTCTTATACCTAGAACATGATCAACTCGATGTCGACCCGGGTACACCCGATCTCTAGTAATATGTGTTACAAATTCCACCTGCGACATGGCCTTCATATTGGCCATCAAACCTCAAGAAACACTTCATCTCAAATATCCCTTTGTTGCAACCCATAGCCGATTAACTGCGAATCATAATTCAACTTCCTTAAGCAAAATCGGTGAAGAGCTCACCATCTCCTATCCTAACCATCAACTAACCCACAACCGATATCTCCTCCCTTGAACACATGAGGCATGAAACACACAAACTTGATGTATTAATAACATCCCTTGCCATCGGTTAACTACTCAGGTTCAGGCTGCAAGACTCGAGTTGATCATCACAACAACTTCCTTCTTGAGTCCAGAAACTCGTGCTAGCAGTACTTCGAGCAAGGTCCTCAATGTCTATAAATCAGATGAACCTCACAGGTCTGCACCAACTAGACTTAAACTGCCACCGAAACTCAAGACCCATTTTGATTACCAGTTTCATTCTATATATTCATAGTTGACAGGCTAATCGCAATGAGGAAGACAAAAATTAATGTTAGAGCTATACCAGACTAACTTTCCTCCATTAGCTTCTTAGAAAACTTCTTGACCCTTCCTAATCCTCGTATGGATCATGTGATTTCAGTAGTATACTCCCCTACTACCTTCCATACCTATCCCTACGTGTCTCGAGAATTGCTCCAAAGTCTCTAAGTTACTATACCAGACCACTATCAATCTCATATACATGTGCCATTATAGTCACACACTACTACCCATCCTTGACTCACTCACTTTAGGATTCTTCTCACACACCAGCAAACACTAGAATGTTTCTCTAGGAACTTCACCATTGCTACGTGTATCAGCACACCCATAAGCTTAGAAAATCCACCAGCAACTGTCTAGATTTCTAGCGTAGATTTCCTCTCACACAAGTGCTCACACCAACATACCCTAATACTCTCCTAACACTACTAGGAGTACCCACCCCCACCCTACTACCAGCTGTCAAAGAAACTTCTACTGTGACAACCGTCAAATTCCGGTCAATTCAAAGTCAACAAGTCAAATCGATCGACTCAATTAACCCTTGTGTACTAAGGCGTACGTTAGGTAATTACTATACAAATCGTAATTCTAATGAGAAATCATAAATTGAAACGTAAGTACATCTAGATCTCTTTAACCTAAAACTGTGGTAAGTGACAAACCAAACCGATAAAACAATGTTGCATACTCATCGAGAGTTTGTAAGATCCTCAAACAAGGCTTAACAGGGTTTACGGACCTTGCATTGCAAAGCCAGACACTCACAAATGTCACACACGAAACCTCTCTCAATCGTTTTCACTCTATCTCTTTGTATGAGAAATCTCTCCAAGAATGTGAAATCTCTCCCAAATCTCTCTAAGTATGTGAAATCTCTCCCAAATCTCTCTTTGTATGAGAAATCTATCCAAGAATGTGAAATCTCTCCCAAATCTCTCTAAGTATGTGAAATCTCTCCCAAATCTCTCTTTGTATGTGGAATCTCTCCAAGAATGTGAAATCTCTACCAAATCTCTCTCAAAAGTTCCTTAAACTTTTTATAGTCTTTCGGGCCCCCCCGACCCTTAACCGGGTCAAAAGCGGCTTAAAACGGGGTAAAAATGAGTAAAATGGGCTTAAGGACCCGAAACCCCTCTTAAGGAGCCGAACTTGTCAGAAGCGACCATTTCGCTCCATATTACCTTTCGGTCCATTTCTCTCCTACTGCTTTCGGACCGAACCTACTATTCGCCTCTTACTATTTCGCTTCATTTCGCCTCTCGCCCAGCCTCAGGAGGACCAAACCTTCGACCAGGACCGAGAGGTCTTGCTGGAAGTTCATTTCTTTCCGGTTTTTTACTACGAATTCATTTTAGCTTTGTTTTTCATCGTTTTAACGCGGGATTTTCACCCAAAACTTTATTTTAATATATAAGACCCCTTAATTAATGATTAATCACGTTTTTTGGGATAAAACCCTATCCAAGAAGAGTGGGTGAAGTACAAGAGGTGGAGTGTTGACTTTCCCTTATTCTATGACACAAGAAACCTACCACACCCACTCCATGTTACTATTCCCCATCAGCCCATACCTAGTCACTTTATTGTACTTTTCCCACCTTTTCCCAACCACACAATTGGTCAACGGATAGAAAACTCTCCTCTCTCCTCACATTTCTTTCATTTCCTCTCATTCCTCCATCAAGAACAAACTTCACTTTCTCTCACCTTCTCTCTCTAAAATTCGAGATTCAAGGCTATACTCCAAGATTTTCTTCTACTTTTGGTAAGTATTAACACCCTCCATATGATTATTTCCCTTCCTTCTACTCAAATCATATATATCTTACACAAAGTCCATCCTATTGGTGTTAGATCTTCGAATCTTCAAGCAATCTCCCAAGTGTTCTTGAGTTGAACACTTCTTTTCTCCATCATCCATCTACTGAAATCACTCAAGGTGAGTTAATACCCCTACATTTTCATGTTTTCTTAAGTTTTAGGGGGGGGGTGAATACAAGTTAAAACACCAAGAACATAACTAAACTTTTCTAACAGCCTTCATCAGAAAAGTTCAACACCATTCACGGACTGTTTTGGACAACTTAAACATTTTTGTTTTCAAAAATGTTTTATGTGTAATTAGTTCCAGTTCTTAGCTTTAAAATGACTACTTACACATCTCCATACGATTTATAGACATGAGATATGGATCGTAATCAATCTCATAGTCCAATATTCTGTTTCTAGGTTTCCACAATTATGATAACTAAATTCAGACTACTAATTGAATACATCAATTTAGTTTGGGCAGGACCAAGCACTGTAAATGTCGACAATAACTCATCGAGGTGCCCAAAGATATCACTTTTCCTATTAGGGAAAAATGAACAAATAAACTTCGACTTATATATGTGTATCTTTTACTCACCAAATCATGCATGACACTACGTTTTATGACATCATGTTACTGATGCGGTTTTGCAATACCTATGAACAACTGACTTGTAAATTATAACTCATATATCGTCGTTATAAGAATAAAAGATATTATTGTCTCATAATTACTCAGATAGAATCCATGAAGTAATTCTTTGAGAGTGGGTTTATCCAATACTTAAAATCCTTATTTTTCTAAGTACTCGTGAACATTGTAGCAATCCTATTGCAATGTCTAATACCCATAGACAATCTATAATTCAATTCATGACTATCTTAATTCGCTACTTACTTCTAAAAGTATGAGCGATTGTGGAATTCGAATAATCAAATCATGTAGGAAGTAAAACACGCAAAGTCAAACACAATAATAAACTATATAATTATGGTCTAAAAACTATTGAATATAAATAAGCTCTATTATTTAATCACCATAATAATTACTACTTTATTCATTGTATAACATTCCGAGTAAAAAACTAACCACTTAAATTAAACATCAGTCATGTCATGTTATGGACATACATACCATGCCTCTATATGGTCCTTCCTTTGTGGACAAATCAACTAGACATTATTCTAATGGTGCTCATTTCATAATTCCAAATTCTTACAACTATCCAAGATGTGACGGAATTCCAACTTAACAAGCATTAATCTCCCGTGATATCAAGATTCCAAAGTCCTATTGGAACTTTGTTACTAGAAACAATTCCATGGTAATGAAGGTTGTAATTCAAGGTACACTCCCTGAAGACTTCTCTTGGATTAAAGTTTCCAACTCACATGTAGACTTTTCAACCATCTCCTATTACGAAACATTTCCATATTACCATATGACAATCAATTCTGACCAAAAATCATCTCAATCCAGAAACGTGTCACTATGGTCCATCCTAAATAATATCATAATTCTAATTGTCGACAAGAAACTAGTCTTTGGTGTAACCTTAGAATGTTCTTGACAGTTGTTTAACAACTTTAGTCACAAAAAAATTCTAATCCCTTTCCTCTCAATGCTCAAGGAATTTGGAAAAATTAGAATAAGTGAATAATATAGCACATACAATCGATCCTATATTCGAAGCATACTGGACTCGATTCATTATATGTCAGATAAGGATTTGATATATGTTTAATCTCTTGCTATAATATTTCCATATATGGAATTTCCTATATTGAACCATTTCAATAGGATATTCATATATGTCTACGACCAAGTTCTATTAAACTATATGATCTAAACCTTTAGAATAGAAATGAAGTATGCGTACCCTCTCCTTTAAGTCCACTATAGTGAAACAATTCCCAAACTTTGGAATTTGAAAATTGAAAACTTTTTCCCTACGAATAATATTGTCAATGTGCAATACCAGTATAACATTTATGCTCCCAATAGTTGATTAATTTAAGTGGTTAGTTGATTACTCGGAATGTTATAAGTCACAATAAAACATTGTTCCCTACGAATAAAACTTTGTTCCCTACGAATAATATTGTCAACGAGTAATCAAGTAACCACTTAAATTAAACAACAATCAACTAACCACTTCTATTATACGGTGCTTCAGTAAGTCTCCAACTAGACTTCGTTATTTTATGCACTTTAATTAGATAGCATATGTGTGTGTTTAAACCCTTCAAGACTGACATATATATCTCTCAAAAGTTCACACAATTACATCCCATTCCTTACAATTTGAAATATGAAGAGGGATATTGTAATCATATTGTGAATTTGAGAATGAAATTAACACAACCAATATCCATATTGATCTTTATTGGATCTTTAAAATCTATCAGCGAAAGCAATTCCTCATAATCATTCACATGAATTAGAGCAAAATCTGTCACTAATATTTTATGGTGCATACGTTCCCATCCATGTTAATCTATCATTTCCAACCTAAAATCATAAGATAATGTTTAGGACAAAACCAAATTCAAATTTTGTTCTCCTTCATGGACTGAACGTCATTATTCTAAATTTCTTTCCCTCTGGTAGCTCAAGGGCCTACTAGTGCTTCCATGTTGTTAGCAAGTCACCCATATTGATCAATGCACTTTCACTGACCAATGCGCTTTTCCTTTTTAGTTAAATGAAAAACATGGAACTCATAAGCATTTCCAACTTAACTTGAAGTTCATAGAAATAAGAATGTGTCAACCAAACACGATAGGTTATCAACCTCAAGCCGCGTGCTAGTAATAACTAAAAGGTTTATTTTCAGTTGACTCTTGAAACTCTCAAGATCAATACGACTCTTATTGACTTCTTGACATATGAATTTTCTTTCAAGGAGCATTCCTTGACGATCTAAAACAAATATTCAAAAGTTCGTGTGGATTCCCGACAAGAAAACACTTCATAGAATTGGTCTCAGTTTATCTTTTGTTTCTTGATTACCGAAAACATCACAACAACAATTCTAAAAATGCTAGAGTAAGAAAACATTATTACTCCACATTTCACGAGGTGTTATCAACCTTCTTAGTTTAAAATGAGTTTCAAGATATGATCCATAGTTACTAAAGCATGACTCTAAAACTTGATTGGGAACGAAGTAGGACTCAAATATTGATTGAACTATTTCAAACAATACCTGGTTCCCCTTCATAGTCATACAATTGCACTAAGATGTTATCAGAGGAGTCCATTGTGATACAATTTCGTAATTACTAAGATGATAATAAAAAATGATACTAAAACATTCTCCTTTCTTTTTAGATTGGAGAATCTTTTATCTTTCTGCATAATAGATTCTTCTATTCGTTCAGATACTCTTTGAATCTTTTCAAAGTATTATAATTATGCTTAATCCCATAAACACTACCATACTAACTAAAGCATCAGTAAATCATGACGAATAGAGTTATCATCGTTTATGGTGGATCTGAATAGTCTATATCAATATGTACCGGATCATCAGACCATCACTTGCCTCACATAAACATATGATCAATGAATTAGTCATAATCTTCCAATGAACAAGATTCTCATGCATCACACAACTAGAATTGTATGACTCCAAGTTTTTGTCCAATTAAAACTTGGTGATAAGATTTCTTTTCAGTTAGTCATTTATGACAATACCACAAGCGATATCATAAGAATCAAATCTATAATTAATATTGCTAATATTAGAAACATAAACAACACTTTAATAAATGCCATTGCAAGGAAATATAATATAACGCAACCAGATAAACCAAAATCTTACTTTTATTGAAAATAAACATAAAAGTGGAACTTGTCCTTACAATGCATAAAATGAAAACTATGTTTATAGACATTTCTGAAGAGTAATAGTAATCTATTCAATTACCCAAAATACTTAAAAGTATCTCCAAATTCTAATCATCGAACCATGTGACAAAATTCCATTTCTCACAATTAGATTTAGCTTGCTCTGCTCACGCTTCCTTCTTTATCTTAGATCCTACAATACCATCAAAATGTGATCATCACATCATGTATTAGGAATCTATGAATATGAACTGATAAAAACAATGGATTCAGATAATGGATGCACCAGAAGTAGAGTCATTCTAATTGACTTTACCATCTCTGATATATTTCAAGTACTTTGAGCAGCTTCACAACCAATGTCCCCTCAATTTGCATTAGAAACAAATGGATTCTTTAGGGTTAACAAATGGAATGATCCCAGAACTAGACTTACTCTTTACCATATGATCAAATAGTTTGATCTTGGACAACCCCTTTCCATTAGGAATAGAAATCATTTTTGGACCACCATTGTCAATATCCATGGAAACCTTGGAATTAGAACCTTTAAGCACCTCTGCTTTAGATCTTCTCTTAAGCATTTCTACTTCAGCAACTATCAACATTTGGCTCAAATTAAGTAGGGTCACGTCGATATTCTCCATATAAAATTCTCAACGAACTGATCATCTGACTTTGAAAGTGAAAGAAGAACCAAATCAATGGCTTTCTCCCTTGGGAAAACAACACTCAATTTATCCAACTTGTTAGTATACGATTTCATTTTCAAAACATGCGCACACACAAAGTTTCCATCTCGATGTTTACATGCCAATATTGATTGAGTAGTCTCACATCTTTCAAATTAAGGAAAAAGTGATGTTTGGAGAGTCACGGGAGGAGGAGGTGGAAGAGTTGAAGAAATATGATGTCTAGTTCCATCATTTCCTAAGGAAGGGAAAATAAATTCACATTGACTTGAAATTGAAAGACCATCTCCGGAAGATTGAGGAAAACCATTTCCATAAGAATGAGGAAGACCATTTCTATGTTCATAAGGCATCTAAAAGTGGGATAAAAGAGAATTCAAGTTAGCTGATTTTAATCCTTAATTATTAACCCATAAATTAAAATTAAGGCTAGGATCCATATTTTCGATTTGAACTTTGAAGAGGGATGTCGTGGTCAAATTCGAATATGTTTTTGGTAGATAACGCTTTTGAAAATTTCAATCTTATGAAACTACAAAATCTTTTGAGATGCATTGAATATTATTAATTGCATGTTTAACTGGGATGTCGAGGATCACTAACGAGATGTGAATAACTATACAAACCCGCTTGGCAACCTCGAGGACTTTTATCATCTTAAATTGATGTGTCAGTTAACCACATACACTCCATCAACAAAGATAATCTTCTAGATGCTCCATCATATCTCTTTATAATCCTATTAGTGTATCGGTTAACCACACACACTCCACTAATGACATATAAAACATGATGTGTGTTTTCATGGATTAGCATACTTTTCACATTTTAAAAAAGTAACCAAAGTGTGATTTTCAAAGAAGGTTCTAGTACTTCATATCATTATACTTTTAATGAAGTTGTATCCTATCAAATCTGTTTGGCTAATGACCCTCCACCATACAAGGGAGCGGTGGATGAGAGTGGACACCCAATAACGATCATTTTATAGGTCGTTTCCTTATACCCCCTTTAGAGTATGGCTCCATGAATGAGACCTACTATTGATTTGACTGACTTATCTTATATATATATAGTAATTAATCTTATAATACTGATGAAGTATAGAATCGAGAAATGTAAAGTAAATTAGAGTAATGATAATTATGAACACAAAATGTAACTAAGATATTGTTTTAGCTCGTATTATGCTTCAAGGTTACAGAGAGAAAACTAGACAAGATTGATTCAAAAGTTCTTCTCTAACTCTAAGTAACACCCCTATTTATAGGAGAACATTAAAGCATACAAAAAATTACAAAGGACTAGACATTCAGTTTCGACATATAATGCCTTTGTAAAATAACATTACATTTTCGACATCTTACAACATAACTTCGACCCTAAAAATCTCCCCCTTTGTAAGCAATGTCGAAATCAGTTGATCAAAAGTTGACCTGCCATGTGTAATGTTCTTTGAATCCCGACATATCAATTCATTACTTTCTTCAGTTTAGCTTTATCTCCATCATTGTTCTTCTTACAACTATTTGTAAGCACAATTAAGTTTATATAGTGAGCAGTTGTATATCTTTCGACTTTACTTGTTTGAAAAAAAAAACACTGTGATGACTTTCTCTTCTTACTCTTTCTAGCAAAAATTAACCCAAATGGCTTCAAACGTATTTCTCCGTCCACATATTTCATCAACTCAACTTCACTTAAAACCTTTTCTTCAGCAGCTATTATTTTTTTTCCAAGAAAAGTTGCCAACTCAACATTCGTCAATGCTAGACAATCATAATAATTGTCTATAAACAGTTTAATGTGACCAAATCCCAAATGTAACACCTCTTTGCTGGTATTTTGAAGTTTTGAAGCATCAATGTCTTTGAGTATGTATGCAACTTGAATCAAGTCATTCAAGTTCATCAACGGGAAATAAGCAATCGAAAACTCAAAAGGAAACTTGTTTGCCCTTACTACATGATATCGAAAATTTTGTAACATATTTTCGAAAAGTTACCCTTTCGATATGATGAGCACTTAAGTAATTTTCACTAAGTACCAAACATCATCTTGATCATTTCCAAAGACAACATGAAACCTTAATTTCATGTGTATAAAATCCTCCTTTTTCTTGAATCTGTCCACCACCTTATACTATGCAGTAAGAAACAACATTTCATTGATGGGAAAATCAAGTTGATTCATATCTGAATTCTCAATAGCATAACTCTTTCTAGGCTTCTTCTCAAATTCATACATTTCATTAAAAGACACCCTGTCGTCGATATTATCATAATCGTGCAACATCCTTGGATCTCCCTTATTCAAATGAGGAGGGTCATTTTGTCGAAGCCTTAGAATGCTTTGAATTTGTCTCTGTTTATCCATTTCTGCCTCAATCTCAACCTTTCTTTCTTCTTTAGATTTTTCAATAAGAACCTTATTCCTTCTATCTTGACTTATTGGAATTTCTTTAGGTTTTGACCCACTTCCCCCTTCACCATCTGAACCAATTGCAATGCCTTTCATAATTGGCCTTGTAGTAACAATAGTTGAACTTACTCGCTCAACATTTGACACAGTTGGTTTTGATGTCCGAATGTGAGTTGTGTACACCTTGCCAACTACCTTCGCTTCTTCATGTAAAACACCAGATGCACCATCTCCTTTACCAACATTCACCTGTTCTCCCCCTTGAACCCCTGTAATAACAGGCGGGGCATTCATTGGTAGGAGACGTACAATTCGAGACAATGGTGCTAACTATTTATGCAGAACAAGTTTCAAACAAGATAAATTTTTGAGACAATAATTATGGTGTTATCAAAGGAGAGGATCCAGGCTTCGAAATAAGTGCTTTCAACTCCGTCAACAGAATGGTGATTTCAGACAAGCTTTGAACTTCATGTTTGGACATTTGAGCAATCTGTCCGTTTTCTGATTGAGAGATGCATAATCTTGTTACACAACAACAATCTCTTTATACATATCTTCTCGAATTTCTTGAATTTTAAAATTCACATCTTCTCGAACCTTGTTAAAATCTTGTATGAATACAACATGGCGTTCTTTCGCAATACGTTAAAGTTCCCTGATTTCCTCAATGAAAGTCGAAGATTGCGACTTTACTTGTAACTCATTTTTTTAACATTAACATCCACCTTTTCATGAATTCGAGATTCAGATCCTTGAATCAAGCCAGATACTTTGATGAATAATCGAACTTCTTATGCTTTAAGCATCACATCAACTTCAATATTGAACACATAATTCCTACCCCCTATATCTGCTTGAGATTAAAGAATAGAATTAAGCTTCTTGTTTAAAATCTTGAATTGCTTCCCTGACATTAACATATGATCTAGAATGTCTTCTTATTCTGGATCAAATTCAAGATCAACAAAAGTACCTCCAAACCGTCCATCATCAGTTTCAATATCATTGATAGATTTGGGAGGATCAGTGGATTATGAAGAGAATAAAGAAGTGATGGGTTGATTGATGATATTATCAAAAGTTGGTGAAGATGAGACTCGAACTGTAGGGATGATAAATTTCACACCCCAAAACCGAGAACGGTGGAAACGTTACAGTATCACAACAATGAATAGTAGTAAACAAGCAACAACATCATCCATTGCATTAATAATATAATTTTAATACAAGTGTTATGCCATGTTTAATAGACACTAAAGTATGAATCAAAATGAAAGATGAGTCTTGAACGAGCTCCATCTTCTCTAAACCTTGTATCAGTACCTATCTACTGTTGACCTGAGGATACAAGTTATTTTGAAAGAGAGTATCAGCTTTAAAGCTGGTGAGATCATAAGTATTTTAGTGTCTGTATTTGTAAGTATGAGTATGTAAAAGTTTTGAATAACCTAGAAAACCCTATGCTTCTTACTGAAAGTAGCCTTCTACCAAGGCATCTAGTATCTAACTGTGTCTATTGTAAGAGTGTGTATTTTCCCAAATCTAACTATCATTAACCAAAAATATAGTATTTACATTACCGTGCATCGTGTGAATGTTCACGAAGTGAATGTAATGGGGAAATAATAAAGTACTATAGTTTTATAATAAGTGACTACTACTGTACCAACTACCTTAAACCAAATGAAATTTAAAGTAACATAAGATCGACCAGTATCTTGCTACTGACTCAATAGTAAAACGACGATGTAAGACGCCGTAAGAAATGACATTTGGCACCCGTAGACTTGCAAGTCCCACTGTTGCGAGCAGCAAGGTGTAGGATAGTCAATCCAGTATAGATCTATATGCAAACTCATACGCTCCCCAATTAAGGAGATTTTGGATACAAAACCGGTCATGGCAGGTAGTGCCATGACCCGTTTAATAGCTCACATAACTGAATGTAATGTATATGTAATGTATGTGCTAGCTGTATTGTGTGTTCTTCCTCTATCTATCATGTATGTTTGTTTCTCATCACTATGTATTATGTTTGTTTCTCATCACTATGTATTATGTTTGTTTCTCATCACTAAGTATTATGCTTGTTTCTCATCGCTATGTATTATGTTTGTTTCTCATCACTTTGTATTATGTTTGTTTCTCATCACTAAGTATTATGTTTGTTTCTAATCACTCTGTATTATGTTTGTTTCTCATCATTATAAGTTGTGACTCATGTATGAACTGACTCTTTGTATGATTCATTGTTCTAGTATTAGTATTAGTAAAACCCTAAACTACGCCTATTGCAGCTTACTAGTAATATAACTTGTATGTATGAACATAGAAGTATACCCTTGCTACCCAAGGGTATTGAATTGACTGGAAGAACCTTTATGATGATATATGTACACATGATATATAATTAATAGTTAAAGGACCTTCGGATGGATACCCGATACCCTACCAGACCACATCCCAACGGGGAAAAGGAAATAAGGCGGGTTAGCCTTCCTAAGTCCTTCAAACATTACTTATATAACTATACATACCTAGGGATGCAATTGATAATATAAAAGTATAAAAGAAGTTTTGTAAAAACCTTTGAAGAGTTTAGGAACTAAGAAAAGGTGACTTGATGTCAGTTTGTAAAATAGTTTGAAAACAGATTATTTGATAAGAACAGTTTAAAGTATAATGAATACTTTGTTTTGGAAACACAATTGTAACAGAGTTTTGAAAAGAAACATTTAGTATGTAAGATAGTTTTATAAAGAGTTGTAAACTAGTAAAAATGTTTTGGAAAGTCATTTGAAGTAATCTGTTTGGTAAATCCGCTAAAAGTGTAGTAAATCTATTTGCATGCTAGTTATCAATCACATGTGATTGATATAATAACTAACATGATTCAACTTGTATCCCCCCCCCCATAAAAGCATTTAAAAACATTTAAAAGATATATTAAGGGGTATGAACTCACCTGTAGCAACTGGTTGGGATGAACGGACTGTATAGGATGCTAGGTGTCAAGTGGAGACTTGTACACACTCTATGATCCTATTTAACATATAATATCACATATATGTAACCAATTAGCCTTTAAACAACTAAATAACAAGGTTAAGACATCCTAGGACATGTTAAACACTTTATATGAGTGTTATAAATGCTAAGGAGTGCATCTAAGTGTTGTAGGACAAAGCTATTGAGCTTAGGGTTCAAGGGAACCCCTAAAATGAGTTTACTCCCTAAAGACCATAACCCCTTGAGTTTACGATCATAAACCCTTGATTTTACGACCATAAGCTCATAATATTTTGACCATTTGATGGTTTGAAGTCTTCTAGGCCATTCCAAGCATTCTTACTTCATGCCTTAGGAAATTTTTACGGTTTTGGGAGATCCCAAAACCGTAAACACATATAAATTAGTCATTTTGGTGGATTTTATGTGCTAAACACATCAAGGAAGGGGTCTAAACTAGTTACCAAGGCTTAGGATAAGCTAGGGCACACATTGGCACCCTAAATAGGGTTTACGGTCCAAGGTGTTCTTGGATCGTAAACACCTTTGATCTTGGTGTTCTTGGATGATTTCTTGAGGTATAGAAGTGTAACAAAGCTTGTAAGACTCTAGGATAGAAGCACTTACAAGTTAGAAGCTCGAAAAGGTCCAAAAGGCCAAGAACACGAGTGTGTGTTCTTGGTGTTCTTGGTGTAAATTGAAGATTAACCCTTTTGGAATGATTTCACGGTTAGAAGTGTGTTAAAACACTAGATTAAGCCATATAATAACTTAAGAAGGCTAGAAACACTTACTAGATCGAAGATCCCGAAAAACTTTTGGATGATACTTGAGAGAGAAATGGGTTTGGATCTTGAGATTTGGAAAAAGTGTAAATAATGACTAACTCTCATATATATACTCCCAAATTTAGGGTTTTTGGAAGAAAATATTTTATTCAGGCAGTAAACCCTAATTTCTTATAGTGTTGGAATAACAGTGCTGCACAATAACCCTAGGGCATCCTCTCTCCTGATATCACCCGAAGTGTAAATCCTAAAAATACTCAAACTTGTTCCAAAAAGTTTGAAACTTTGCAGCAACTTTTCTGGCTTCTATTGTATTGAAGGTTTGTACAGAATAGAAATTTCGGGTTGTCACATCATCCCCCCGTTAGAAGGAATTTCGTCCCGAAATTAGAGTTTAGGTAAGGAAGTAGGCATGAATAATCGAGCCAAGAAATGGGGATACTTCCTAATCGATTGATTCGCACACTCCCAAGTGAATTCGGGTCCCTGGTTGGCATCTCAGGGAACCTTCACTAAAGGGAAACGACTATGAATCATTCGCCTGACCTCTCGGTCCATGGTCACTACAGTTCTTCCACATAGGTGAGGCTCTTGTGTGACTCGATCTCTTCGAGTGGGATTTCAAGAGTCTCGTCGGATCGATACTTTTTACAAGTTCGAGGCATGAAGTGTAGAATATATGTTACTAAGTTCGTGTAGTAGGTTTAGTTTGTGAGATACAGGACCGATTCTGGTAAGAATCACTGAGGTCCTAACTATCTTGGATTTAGCGCTCCACGCCTTCCGAAACGTATCAAGCCATTCCCAGAGTGAGACTTCCAAAAGAATTTGGTCTCTCACTTGGGATTCCAAGGTTTCTTTTCTTGCTTATCTTCCCATTCTGGGGCCACCCCTTGCTGGGTCAAAGTCGTAAGGGTTTATGAAATTTGCAAGGAGTTCTGAATGGGCTACGATAGTAGGTCTTCAAGACCTAAAATTTGACGAATTCCCGACGGCGTCTTCGGCGCAGACAAATTCTCAACCGTTTTGATAAATTGCAAGGGTCCTCAAGAATTTCCACATCACTAATAGTGTGTCTTAGGAAACTTTGACTCTTCAATTCCAAAACTAGTATTTAGAGAACTTTGCGTAACACTTCTCTGATTGTATTGGTTCCATGGTTTTTTGTAGGTGCTCTTTATGATTTCCTTCTTACTACGAGGGTAGATAAGTAAGTCATTTACAAGGTTAATGACGAACTGTTCCAAGTAAGAATGGCGTACTCTATCCATTAAGGTCATGAATGTTATTGGTGTATTGGTCCTATCCAAGGGGTATCACTATGGACTCGAAGTGTCCGCATTGAGTTTGGAAGATAGTCTTCGGGACATCCTTCTCTAACACTCGAAACTGCTGATATCCGAATCTCGGTCCATTTCTGAAAGGTAAATCGTTCCTTGGGTTTGCTTAGCCCACACATTCATGCGAGGCAAAGCTAATCATTTCCAATTGAAATCTTGACGAGTCCCCGGTAGTCGAGATACATAAGATACAATTCGTCTACCTCTAGAAGAATAAGATCGGAGCCCTCCAGGGTGAGGAGCTGGGTCTTTCTATTCTTATGCGGGGTAGTTCGCTAAGTTGTCTAGACTGTTCTTGTCTCTCTGTGGGTGTTTAGACAGTATGGCGATCTGGTTACAGGAGTCGTACTGGGTTCTAAGTTTGTGCACATGATGATGCGATTACTCGTAGTCTTGGGCAGTCTCTGTCCTGAAGTTCATTTTAGAATTCATACATGGTTCAATCGATCACAATCTCGTGCATACAAGTCGTATATAATTAAGATTGAAAAGATAGTCGAATAAATGATTCTTCTTTACGTTCACATCCCAATGAGGAAAAGAAGTTAAAGTGGAATCATCAACTCTTAACCTGTAGAACCTTGATTATATACCACCCCTTTGTATACATTCTTCAGTGATAGATCAACCGTATGGGTCTTTGGATTGAACTTGATGTATTGTACAAGTGGTACTTTGAGGATTTCTTCGGAAAGGAAAAAACTAGAGGTACTCCATGCATGAGTACTTTGGTGTTCTGATATGACGGCTTCGCTAGAAAGACGGCTTCGCTAGAAAGGCGACTTCGGAGAAAGATATGTGCGTACGAAACTGGTATTGCGAAGATCGAATTGGCTCAAATCGTATGATAATGTCAGAATCATATGGGAATTAAAGACATTAGATTTGAACATAAGGTGTTACAGACAAAACAACATAGTGCAACTTTGAACAGAGTTACAGTACTTTAGATTTACCACTAGAATATTGTTGCGAATAAGGTATACTACAAAAGACAAGTATATGCAGCACGAGGGCCCCTTTACTGAAGGGATCTCACAAAAGATAAGACTATAGTTGCACTAGTTTTAAACAATTTATAAGTCTGTTACAACAAACACCTTAGATGCTCTAATGAAGGTCCGATGTACTTTTTCCTACAGTTGTGATCCTAAGAATCTTCCCATCTGCACCCGAGTTTTTTGCTATTGGACAATCCTTCTTGAGGTGCCCAATTTCACCAAATTGGTGACATACGTAAATAGCACCAACATTGGTGGTGGAAGTGAAGTGTCGAGTACGAGTTATGGGGACACAATTACTTTCATTGATCTTCTCTTTTGGGCAATTTATGTAATAGTGCCCTGCCTCACCACAACTATAGCAAACTAGGCTAGCTCCAGTGGTGGAGGTAGTTCTACAGAAACGAGCAATGTGCCCTATCTTGTTGCAATTGTTGCATTGCCTTGCTCGACAAATTCCTGTATGGTGATAGTGTCCCCGATCACACTTCTGGAGTGTTCCCTCATATCGTTTGACCGGTGTTGTGATGACAGGGGTTGCCACTGGTTTTTGTTGCAGGGCAATCCTCTGAAATCACTTACGTTCCACTTGGGCTTGACGTTTTCGTTTCTTGAATTCTAAGTTGTTGTTTTGGGTGTTGGGGACTGCTACTATTTGTTGATTCCTCAGATCGTTACCACGATCGGAGTTGCCAACTCCTTTATCAGTCTTATTTGTGTGGATAACGTTGCGGTTCGCAAGGACAACTGTCATGGCAGCCACCACGGCAGCTGTAACTGCGGCTTGGAAAATAGCAACGTCCATAGGAATGGCAGGGGTTTCGTTGTTCGGCTGACTACTTCCGAATGACGACATGATTCTGTAAAACGAAAGAAAAGGAGTTCGTGAGATATTATGGTTGAACCTAGATGTAGTTCAATCATTCCTGAGAAGAGTAAGAGTATGTTCTCTAAAGTTTGACCTACATCCCTATGATGCAGTCCTAGTACGGAATTGAAGTATGTTCAAGTAGGTTTGACCTACATCTATATGATGCAGTCCTAGAATGAATGGAAGTAAGTTCGTAGAATGGTCTCCAGACGTTTTGTCGTTCAAGCCAAGGTATTAATGGTTGGTGGATAATATGATCCAACCTTTGAAAGATGCTTGAAGATGATTGCGGAGTTAAATTACTATAGTCCAAAGACTTTACTAAAGCAAATTTCAGATAGACTCAAATGAAGGTATGATAAAAGTATTCGAATAGAGAATAATTCAGGAGTTAGGCAACTGTCAATATCATTGATGTTTAAGATGTAATAAATTCGGGAAAATTGACCTTGTAGTAGGTCTTACATCACTTCTAGAGTAGAGAAGTCTTTGTCAGCATAAAGACCTAACTAAAGTACTTATAGTACAAGGTAATCACGTAGATAAGTGCTACACCTAACATAGATATGAACATGGTTCTTAAAAACAAATAAGGGAAGTAAAGTATCTCCTACTGGCAATGGTCATCCCTATGGTGAACCCTTAGTTCAGCTAGTTGACGTTCCATATCAAGCAGGTATCTTTCGTATACCCTCTGACGTACTCGGAGCTCTATGACTTCGACTCGAGTTTCAGCTAGTGCTAGCAGCAGGGTTTTGTGGTCTCTCTCATATCTCTCACGAGCATGTTCAAGGTGGTTGGTGCGAAGGATATGCATCCCTCCATTGGTGTCAACTTCCGTGATACGACGTAGAGTTGTCATGCCCTGAATTTCATTTCAGCTAGTGCTTGCAGCAGGGTTTCGTGGTCTCTCTCAGATCTCTCACGAGCATGTTCAAGGTGGTTGGTGCGAAGGATATGCATCCCTACATTGGTGTCAACTTCCGTGATACGACGTAGAGCTGTCATGCCCTAAATTTCATTTCGGGAAACTTTACGGATTAGGATTGGTAGAACTCTGTCTGCTGTGCTCCCTTCATTTACGTTGTAGAAGCTTCGAACTCCATTAAACAGCATAGGTTGATCTTGATCCTCACTCCATGTTTCCAAACATTCGAACCAAGGAGGCGTCTGGCCATGAAAAGCCAAATGAGGGTCAGGATTTGGAATGGAATCTACAGGGGGTAGGTTCTCAACCTCGGGTTCGGAGTTAGCACCATCCGAAAGGTCTTCACCATGGTGATCATTCAAACGGATCGGATGATCATTCTCTGGTTCTTCCCCAAACCATCCAACAATGACCTCATTCGGAAGGCACGGGTTGTCGTGGGGATGGAGTCCAGCCATGTTATCTACGTGAGAATTGGGGTAAGAAAATAATTATTAGACGAATTATCTAGATAATTATTTAGAAAATCTTCATTATTTACATCACTATTTGTGAAGTGCATACCAGTTATATGTAATCACAACAGGATAGGCCTTCGAATAAGTGACCTTAACTCCAAATTCACAAAGAATAGGGGTAAAGCAAAATTTTCACAGATTCTAAGTCTATAACGTCCTAATTACATATAGCCTTAGTGTATCCACTTAGCAACTATCAACTTAGTAATGAAGATCCTTTTTAGTTCTCAAGTATAAAGTACTTATAGTAACACCACATACCCCTATAGTATTTTAGGTTTATATTCTATTGTTCTCATTGTGGTATTGTTGGTAAGATTTTAGACTTGTTGCAACCTCACAACTACACTTAGGCACATGCTAGTCAAACCTCGGATAATATAGTTGATCAGGCTATATCTTCCTAGTTTTGACTATATGTCTCTAAGTCCACTTGTGTTGTCCAACAATTGTAATTCTTTTGTACTGTCCTAGTGACACTGATTTTAGTATGAATGCAGGCATGTATACTTTGTTAAATATTTTATTATTTAAAAGTATAAACACTTGGTCAGAGTATTTTTAATCCCATTGTATTTATAGTTAGTATATCTTTTATGGGTTGATATACTTAATTCACTATAAATAATGCTCTGATACCAATCTGTCACACCCCAAAACTGAGAACAGCGGAAACGTTATGGGGCAGAGGACGTCATGTACAGTATCACAACAATGAATAGTAGTAAACAAGCAACAACATCATCCATTGCATTAATAATATAACTTTAATACAAGTTTTCTGACATGTTTAATAGACACTAAAGTATGAATCAAAATGAAAGATGATTCTTCAACGGGCTCCATCTTCTCAAAACCTTGCATCAGTACGTGTCTACTGTTGACCTGAGGATACAAGTTATTTTGAAAGAGAGTATCAGCTTTAAAGCTAGTGATATCATAAGTATTTTAGTGTCTGTATTTGTAAGTATGAGTGTGTAAAAGTTATGAATAACCTAGAAAACCCTATGCTTCTTACTGAAAGTAGCCTTCTACCAAGAAAACACCTATTGTAGCTTACTAGTAATATAACTTGTACGTATGAACATAGAAGTATACCCTTGCTACCCAAGGGTATTGAATTGACTGGAAGAACCTTTATGACTATATATGTACACATGATATATAATTAATAGTCAAAGGACCTTCGGACCGATACCTAATACCCTACCAGACCACATCCCAACGGGGAAAAGGAAATAAGGCGGGTTAGCCTTCCTAAGTCCTTCAAACATTACTTATATAACTATACATACCTAGGCATGCAATTGATAATATAAAAGAAGAAAAGAAGTTTTGTAAAAACCTTTGAAGAGTTTAATAACTAAGAAAAGGTGACTTGATGTGAGTTTGTAAAATAGTTTGAAAACAGTTTATTTGATAAGAACACTTTAAACTATAATGAATCCTTAGTTTTGGAAACACAATTGTAACAGAGTTTTGAAAAGAAACATTTAGTATGTAAGATACTTTGATAAAGATTTGTAAACTAGTAAAAATGTTTTGGAAAGTCATTTGAAGTAATATGTTTGGTAAAACCGCTAAAAGTGTAGTAAATCTATTTGCATGCTAGTTATTAATCACATGTGATTGATATAATAACTAACATGATTCAACTTGTATCCCCCCCTATAAAAGCATTTAAAACATTTAAAAGATAGATTAAGGGGTATGAACTCACCTGTAGCAAGTGGTTGGGAAGAACGGACTGTATAGGATGCTAGGTGTCAAGTGGAGACTTGTACACACTCTATGATCCTATTTAACATATAATATCACATATATGTAACCAATTAGCCTTTAAACAACTAAATAACAAGGTTAAGACATCCTAGGACATGTTAAACACTTTAAATGAGTGTTATAAATGCTAAGGAGTGCATCTAAGTGTTGTAGGACAAAGCTATTGAGCTTAGGGTTCAAGGGAACCCCTAAAATGAGTTTACTCCCTAAAGACCATAACCCCTTGAGTTTACGGTCATAAACCTTTGAGTTTACAGCTGTAAGCTCATAATCTTTTGACCATTTGATGGTTTGAAGTCTTCTAGGCCATTCCAAGCATTCCTACTTCATGTTTAAGCCTTAGGAAATGTTTTGTGGCATCAATACACTCCTTGATGGAGTTTACGGCCCATGGACCATTTCTCCATGATGTTGTTGCCATAAACTCCTATGGACTAAGGTATTTTGATGTTTTTAAGTCCCAATCACTTCATAGTAAAAGTCTAGGCTTGATTCAAGGCATAAGGAAGGAACATGGGCCATTTTTACACACCTTTGGGGTGTTTACGGTTTTGGGAGATCCCCAAACCGTAGATACATATACATGAGTCATTTTGGTGGATTTTATGTGGTAAACACATCAACGAGGGGGTCTAAACTAGTTACCAAGGCTTAGGATAAGCTAGGGCACACATTGGCACCCTAAATAGGGTTTACGATCCAAGGTGTTCTTGGACTGTAAACACCTTTGATCTTGGTGTTCTTGGATGATTTCTTGAGGTATAGAAGTGTAACAAAGCTTGTGAGACTCTAGGATAGAAGCACTTACAAGTTAGAAGCTCGAAAAGGTCAAAAAGACCAAGAACACGAGTGTGTGTTCTTGGTGTAAATTGAACATTGACCCTTTTGGAATGATTTCACGGTTAGAAGTGTGTTAAAGCACTAGATTAAGCCATATAATTACTTAAGAAGGCTAGAAACACTTACTAGATCGAAGATCCCGAAAAACTTTTGGATGATACTTGAGAGAGAAATGGGTTTGGATATTGAGATTTGGAAAAAGTGTAAATAATGACTAACTCTCATACATATACTCCCAAATTTAGGGTTTTTGGCAGAAAATATTTTATTCAGGCTATAAACCCTAATTTCTTAGAGTGTTGGAATAATAGTGTTGCACTATAACCCTAGGGCCTCCTCTCTCCTAATATCACTCGAAGTGCAAATATTGAAAATACTCAAACTTGTTCCAAAAAGTTTGAAACTTTGCAACAACTTTTCTGGCTTGTATTGTATTGAAGGGTTGTACATAATAGAAATTTTGGGTTGTCAAAATAAATGGTGGTAATGAAACAATTTTATTCGAATCTCCTTCACCCATAGTGACATTTACATCCGTATCATATACGTGTGTAATGATGTCTGAAGTTCGGATCTCCTCATTAGATGACTTGGTTAATGAAACCTTGGGTGGTATGACCGGAGTCTGCTCAGGAGTCGAATTTTGTTTTGAAACAGTAACTTCTGGATTTTCAGGAACTTCTTCTTCTTCTTTTGAGGAAACCTTTTGAAGAACCAAGTTTTGCTTTTTACTTTTCTTAGAAATATGCTTCGCCATATCTGCAGCTCTTCGTTTCTTTAAGGAAGGAGAAACCTGAACTTGAACTCCACGAATAATGACCCCATTTCGTGTGACATGAGGCTTTCGAGTGAAAGATGGAGAAAAACATGAAGACCTTTCTGGAGACTTTCGAGAACCATGAGCTTTTATCTTAAGTCGTTTGAGGATACGAAATTTCGAATGAAGGGTTTCTATAAATGGTTCGACAACTTCAGTTTCAACAGGCTTTATAAAGGTTTTCGAAACTTGCACCACCACCTTAGGTTGTATCTTTGGAGATTTCGTTACTGCAGGTTCTTGCACAGTTTGGATAGTTGTAGACTTATCATCCTTCATAGATCTTCGAGATTTCTTTGAAGAACCTTCATCTGGTTTGGCCAACAAAACACTTGTTTCGTCATTCGGATTAATCGAAACCAAATTCTCCATTAACACCGGATTAGTTGGATCAACACGCTTAAGCATTGCGTCTGGAATCCGTACAACATTAGGAAACACCTCTGCATCATCCTCAATTTCCTTTGGGGAGTTATATTTTAAAAACTCAACCTTTTTTTCATCACTAGGCACCGCAATCCCTTCTTTTTCATACATATAGCAAAGAATTAAGCTCCAGTACCGTGCATAGGAAACCCCTTGTACAACATTTGTATTCTCCACACTCTTCAAAAAAACTTTCCACATTTGAGTCGAATAATCTACAGCAATATCATAGTAAATACCAGCAACCATGACATAAACTTCCATTCTTCATTTATCCAAGCCAACACTCCAACCAGTAAGACATCGGAGAAAGATACCAAAGAGAAAACTCCAAAGAATAGGAAGACTGGACTTTTTGAACTCATTGATCTTGGTAAGTGTGGGTTGATGACCCATCTCATTGAACATATAGATAACTTGAGCATTTGTAAGAACACAATATGGTGGAGAAATAGGAATATCAAGAGTTTGATAAAATAGCTTCTTAGTAAGACAAACCTTCTTGTCATTCACCAAGTTGAATGTAATCATATCCACAACTTTGTTGTAGGTTTTTGTCGATCCTTCTAGTGATAGCCAGGAGATCAAAACATAATGATTTAAAGTTACGATCAACATTTGCAGTGCCTCTGGGTACACAGAAACATCACCCTCTACTTGATAGTTGGTGCTTTGAATTTTCATAATGGGTTGCGAAGAAACATCTTCAGTAGTTTGAGATGGAGCATCAGCATGATTAGGATTAGCCATAATTAGGGTTTGAAGCTTGAAGAATAAGTAAGGAGTTCTTTGGTAATTTGGGAATTTTTAGAAAGCATAACAGAATGAAAAACCCTTGAAAACTATTTTATAGGTGACCCTTGAATTTGAATGTGAAGCGGGATCAGCTATAAATGAGATCCGATGTAACACCTTGAAAATCGCACCCTCACGCCGATAAACTAGCCATGTATGATAAAGTAACCATCACATCTCCTTGAAACCTGGAACGAATCTTGTCAAAAAGCATGTTTACACGCCCCAATGGAATAGTAATTGCCACAAACCTTCGGTATGGAAGTTAGGCTCTTTCACTTATAGGATGAAAAGAGAAGTAATATGACAGACTGTTGAAATCATTAGCCTGAGTTGGTAATACTCAAAACCTCAAGGATTTCGTGAGTGTAGTGTGTCAAAAAAATAAGATAAGAAGCAAACAATCGAAAATTTTGGATCTGTGATGTCGAAAAACAAATTTTCGACATAAAGTCATTTAAACCCCAGGTAAAGGTTGCTTCATTAATCATCATGAGAAATGATCAACTTCTTGTGTGGTTTCCCATGAATTACAATCAAATACTTGTAGAGAAGTATTGAAGGGCCTCTTTTGAATAAGCTCCGTGGGTGGTTTAAAATTTCGTTACATATCAACACTTAACATAAATGTGATTAATTGTAACAGAAATTACTTGTTTGACCAGTGTAGTCGGTGACAAGTAGCTTTGAATGACTTTTTAAAGTGACAAAAGATAAGAATTAATACTCACATGGAAATCATATTCTTAAAACAAAATTTTATCTGAATCCTATTGGGAAACAAATGTCGTGGGTTTTGAACATTTGATCAAGATCACTCAAAAATAAAATAATATGATTTGGAGTATCGAAAATTGGTACATAAACAAATGTTTCGTGAAAATCAGGAACATAGTTCCCCGTTAATTCCTTAAAAAGATTGGAAAATAGGTTTCACTTTCATCACGGTCTCATGAATCCAGATCATGAACACAGAGTTTTGATATGTATAAGTCTTGATTAGTTTGATCAAAGATCGCATGGAAATATGTAATAGTGTGTGATTGTGTTAGAATTTTGGGATCAAAAAGACTGGTTTACGAATCGAATTGTACATCTGGTATAGTTGGACAAAGCAGTAAACTCTTAACTCATGTGAGAAGAGTAAGGTAGCTCAGTGAACTAATGTGAATATAAGCCTAATTGGGAAGAAATGTTCATAATGAAATATTTCATTAAGGCTTTCGAAAACACACATTGAGTCAATGGAGGCTTGTGTCGACATGTTGCAGCATACTTCTAGGGATAACCAAACTAGTTCAAAGTTTTCGAAAGAATACTTGACCCTAGAACAGCAAGCATGAACCAATATGATCATCATGGAAATCTGTAACAAACTTCTTGAAAAACAATATGAGACAAATAATAAAATATGTTTTTGTTGTTTTTGATTTTTCAAGAATGAAAAGACTCAATAAAAGTAAAATCTTTTTAGTGTTTTTGATTTTTCGAAAATTTAAAGACAAAACAAAAGTAAAATGTTTTTTTTTTATTTTTCGAAAAGAAAAAAATACTAAACTTGCGAATGTTGTTCATTTGAGCAATTTGCCAAAATGTCGAAATCGAAGAGTGTCGAAGTGTTGACTATGAATAGTAACATTTGACTTCGACAGTTGTCCATCTTCTTCACCATATTATTCTTTCGAAACATTCTTTTGAACTGATCCTCCTTCGATCATTCCCAATCCTATCAAAATTCTAACAAATGATTTTTCATCCAATGGTTTTGTAAAAATATCAGTAAGATGATCAGTTGTCTTTACAAAATGAACTTCGATATTTCCATCTTCTACATGATATTTTATGAAGTGATATCGAAGAGCAACATGTTTGGTTTTCGAATGTTGTATTGGATTATGACAAATGCATATAGCACTTTGTCAATCACAATACAATGGAATCTTTTTCATATTAATTGCATAATCATACAATTGACTCTGGATCCATATGATTTGCGAAGTGCAAGTTCTGATTGTCTGACTTTGATGCTGAAGTTGTCTGAACAGATTTAGACTTTGTGTTTTCAAACAAGTTCTTTTTCAAACCTTTTTGTTCCATTTGAGACTCAATAGTTTTCCAAAAAAATTTCTTTCATGCTTGTCTCTTTGGAATGTCATTATCATTCGAAAAATTTGCAACATGATCTTTAAATTCTTGAGAATTGATTTAACAACTTTTTCAATATTTTCAACATCTTGTTTTTGAACTTCTGTTAAAACCTTTTGCTTTTCAACCCATTTTCGTAGTGTTTTTTGTCTTTGAAAAACATAAGAATTATTTGTTATATTATTTTCGATAGTACTTTAATTTGAAAAGAAACCTTCATCTGATGTTTTCTTGTTATCTTCTTCAACCATTTTGTTGAATTCAGGTTTGATGTTATCAACATTGCCAGTAGTGACAAATACTTGATTTGGAAAGACAACATCATCTGTGCACTTAAAGTAAGGATACACCACTGTATTTGTTTCGAGACAATGAGCACCCTTTTTAGTCATTACTTTGTCAATTTTTTTGTATCTCCATACACCTGATCAACAAAAATTTGTGAAATTTCTGTTTCTTTTGAATTTATTTTTGTTGATGTTGATTTTTTCGAAACTTCATCATCATTTTCGTCATCACTGCTGTTCGTTTGACTATCTCTGACACTCACATGTTCAAAATCACAAACTTTTGATGTTGAGGATTTGTCAGTATCAATCTTAACCAACGAATCATTACAAATTTCTTTACTTTTAGCCTTCGATGTGACATTAATGATAGATAACTGAGAACAATTGATACTTTCCTCCTCCTTAATTTTACTAATTTCGTTAAAACGATCAGAATTATCTTCGATATCAGCAAAATTATATTGACAGTCAGATGTCGAATTCTCAGTCCTTTTCAAAATTTTAATTTGTTCAGTTTTGGTCAAGGTATCATTCACAATATCAACTAATTCGTTTGCATCAAGATATCCGTCTATTTTCACAATTCCATAAGCATATCTATCATCAAGAATTTTATCAAATTCTGTAACGGATTTCTCACAATCATAAGAAATGCAATCAACCTTCTCTCTTTCTTAAACTAGAAAAGGTAATGACTTTCTATGTTGTTCCTTGATTATGTCAGATGAATGATGCAAAGCAGTCAGTTTAGCATAAAGACGTTTAGTAGAATTACAATAGATGTTACGTTGGGCTAATAACCTTTTTACTTCACTACTCAATGAATCCCTATCACACATCAAATTTGTAATTTGTAATTTAAGATATTTAACTTTTAGCTTATTGGAATCTGACTGCTTCTGCACTTCTAGTAACTGAGAAGTCGATTTCTTAGATTTGTTACTAGCAGATATAATCAATGTATCGAAATAAGCAATAGTATCAATAAATGCAATCAATTTAGAATCGTAAGCATTCAAAGGAATATTGAAAGATTGAAGAATAGAACGTACCTTTGTGGTCATTGGTGATTTGTCTCCTCCTTTGGTCATAAAACAGTGACCAGTCACCACTTCGTCATTTTCCTCCTCAGACTTTTCATATATGGCACCATGCGTAGGATTACACATTTCCTCCTCATCCAAACCCGACGGCCAAATCTGGTAAGTTCCTTCATCATCATCCTCACCCTTTTCCACCAGAGAAATTCCTTTCGCTTTTGCCAAAACTTCCTCCAAACGCTCAACATAGTATGCTTCGTCTTTTATCTTGTTCTTCTTTTCCTCCTTCTTACGAAGTTGACAATCACTATCCATATGATTTGCTCCATGGCAGTAGTGAAAATCAATGCCAGAATCTCCTTTAAGCTTCTTCTCAACTTTTAACTCTTCTTTCTCCACCTCCTCTTTTTACTCTTCTTTTTCTCTTCTTCTCCAACTTTAGTCACAAATTTTCCTTTTACCTCACTAGTTTTCGACATAGAATTGAATGGTTTCTTGAAAATTTTCTTTTCTCTATTATTAGAGTAAAAAGCAACAACCTCATCGTCTAAATTTATAATAAAACCTTCTTCGCCAGAACTCTCATTTTCAGTGTGCTCCATCTCAGTAACTTTCAAAACTAGTGCCAATGGACCTCCCAAACTTAGTTTCAACACTTATCAAGTTATGTTGAAGACCTTCTACATATTCCACTCTATTAATAGTAAACTTGCCATTCATGACTTTGCCATATCCTTTCACCTGACACTTGGGATTGTTTCCAAACTTAACCACTCTTGCATTCTGTAAACTTCAATAATCATGCAAATCCTCCTTCTTTCCCGTCATGCGATGAGAGCAACCACTATCAATGTACCATTTATCATCATATTGCTCATCACACAAAACCTACAATTAATGAAAGAATTTCGGTACCTAGGGTTGTTTGGGTCCTTGGAAATTAGTTTTAAAAACAGAGTGAAATGAAGAACCTAAAACCCAATCATGAATTTTTGATTTGAAATTATCAATTAAGTCCACATCATTGGATAAAGGAACAAAAACATAATGTTTTGAAGGTTTAGGATTGCTACTGACTTACGCCTCCGTCTTCTCAGTTTGTAATTCCATGACGATGACACTTGTAGATTAATTCATTCAGCTGATCATAGTATCCTTCTATCGATTCACCATCCTTTTGTTTGAATTCTTTCAATTCAATCAAACAGTATTTCACATAATTGATCTTAGTCTTCTCACTTCCTTGAAACTTTTCTTTGAGAGTGTTCTAGGTGTCTATTGCAGTTGTACAGTTTTTGACATAGTTATAGACAACAAGAGGCAAAGCACCACGTAATTCTCTCATACATCTTTTCTCATGTTTTTTTAGTCGATCAGATTTAGTTTCAACACTTGGAGTACCAGAAGAAGATCCAATTGGTTGAACATTTGGTGGTTGAATTCCACTTATACATGACCAAAGCTCCACATCAATCCCGTTCAAATAGTCTTGCATACGATCAGCCCACTGAGCATAGTATTTAGGGATGAGTATACGAATCTTCGTTCAAGATCCTAGCATATGAGAATAGGATGTCATTGAGTTCAAGTTGAAATTATCCATGAAAGTACGGATAGATTTTTCAGAAAAACTTAAGAGATTATGAAAGCAAATTGCTGAAACGATCAAAGATTTCAAGTAGAACACTCGATTTAACAAATCAGTTGCAGAATCAAATCACAACTGTAGATCAACAACAATTTTCAATACAAAAGGTCCAGAAACTTTTGAATCCAAAATTGATTCAAAAACTTTTTGATTCAGAATGAAAATCAGATCGTAGAGATATGATTCCTGCCCTGATACCAATTGATGAAGTATAGAATTGAGAAATGTAAAGTAAATCAGAGTAATGAGAATTATGAATACCATATGTAAATAAGATCTTGTTTCAACTCGTATTATGCTTCAAGGTTACAAAGAGAAAACTAGACAAGATTGATTACAAAGTTCTTCTCTAACTCTAAGTAACTCCCCTATTTATTGGAGAACATTAAAGCATACAAAAAATTATAGAGGACTAGACATTCCGTTTCGACATATAATGCCTTTGTAAAATAACATTACATTTTCGACATCTTACAACATAACTTCGACCCTAACAAATACGCATATAAGGATGTATTTTAAAACATTTCAAAACTCAAGGTTTAGACCTTTAATTATCTAAATTAAAATGTTAATTAATTAAATTTAAACAAATTATAATATAATCTTTACCTTTTAATTAAATTTTAATCAAATAAATTTAAATCATGTAGGGATTAAATAATTATTTTCTATTAAACAATTGATTAAATAATTCAAATTTAATCCTAATCCATAACCCTATCTAATTTTCGAAAATTAGGGTTTGAGTTATCCAATTTTAATTATTTTATATTAAGGTTTTTAAAACAATAATTAAGAAAAGTAGAAAACCCTAATGAACCCTAGCCATTTTCGAGATTAATGCAGGAGGCTAGGGTTTCAAGAACCTTAGCCTTACGCGAAAAATTCAAGACATTAGGATTTAGTTTCTATAAACCCAAATTTTGATCAATTTATTATTATGCACAATCAGTTCAAAACTAAGGCTTTGATACCATTGATAAGTTTTATAGGTCAGAAAACTATAAATGAGGTGGAAAATTACTTAAATCTTAAGTTCACACGTAACCTATTTTGATCTATGTTTTCTTTATTGATGGCAATAAACTATGAACATCAAGAACCCTAAAGGAATTCTACAATAATTGAAATTACATAGAGTTGGGGTTTACATACCTCTTGATTATTGTAGCAAATAATCACACTAATAACTTTCTCGAAAACCTTAGAAAACAAGCACCAAAAGTTCAGTGTCTCTAATGGTTTGCACCCAAAAACCCTAGAAACCCTAGAATGATGAGGGGGAGAGGAAAGAGGTATAATCTCCATTCCTGTGCTTCTTAGGAATGTCATGAATGAAAATAATGAGCCAAGGGGTCCAATTTATAGTTTAGGTAACTTGCAGGCAAAGCTAGATTTGAATTAATTAAATAATAGATTTAATCTCAATTCAAATCATTTCCTTATCTGCATCCACGAGCCTTCCAAAAACCCTAAGAACCCCTCCAAAATTGTCCATGCCATGGAGTGTTCTAGAATTTCTTATTTTTTTAAACTAATGGACAATTACAATTCTCTTATTGCACATTTAATTAATTCCACATTAATTTTGATTAATAGTTAATTAATTATGATTGATTTCCTATTAATTTATTAACCATATAAATTCACAAATCAATTATTTAACTATTGATCTCATGTTAATTTGTTAATTATTAATTACAAAATATATTAACAAATCATTTCTCTCTCTTTCTCTCTCTGCTAGTATCATTTCTATCTATTTTTGGTTACAATGGCAACCCAAAAAGGACTTTTCTTCTATTTGCAAGTTTATACCAATTTAGTTATGAATTTAGATACCTTAATCCAACATTTATAACCGAAACATCAATCACATTTTTCATGGTTTTAAAAACTTTATCCTTTTTATCACACAAATTGATTTCAACCATTGGTATTTTCCTTTAAATAAAAGCTTTTCACAAAATTATTTTCTTCTTTCTTTTGCTTTAACAATATTTTCTTTAACACAACATCAGAACTTGAAACAACTTTCTTTTGAACAAATGATTGATTTACACTAGTTTTCTTTGAAAAAAGATATTTGTTTAGTAATGATCTTGTTTTATTTTTCACTATTTGAATAAATGAATTTGGACTAAAATGAGGTTTTGTATTTGAAACATGTGGTGAATAATCCTTCTGACTAAGAGATATTAATGGTTTGTTAGACTTACGATTTTGAACATGAGATGGGAACAAGAACAGCTATGAGCAAAATCTTGAGATTAAACATGATTCATTAATTTATTCTTTTGTTTTCAAATTTTCTTTCTTTCTTTCATCATCTTTTTAAATATTGCTTTTCTTTCTTTGTTCTTTTCTTTCCTTTCCTTTCCATAACCCCGTGATCAGATTCACTACTTATCTTTGACTTTCCTTTCACATCATTTTTCTCATAATGTTTCTTTAAAAATGGATTTTGTATCTTGATTGTTGGAATTATCAACAATACTTTGTTCACCAGAAATTGCATTTATAGGTCCAGACATATATCTATTCTTAACTCTCCTGAAGTGTTCACAGAAAGTCCTATTGTTTCGTCACCATTATCTACAGGCTCGGACTAAAAATGAATCTTGAAAGAAGCATCATTATCTCTTTTTGATGGGTTTTATATAAAACAAATTTATACAATATGGAAAATAATTAACAATTAATAGGGTACATGCATCCTGTAAAAGATCTATGTTATACACTTTGATAGCAACATATAATGATCAACTAAGATAACATAACCCTAGTTTAATTCAAAATTACCAAGTATAGAGTTACATACCTTTTCATTTGTTATTGCAAACAAATCACACCACTCCTTTTTGTTGTGGAGCTTGAAAAGACTATCACCAAATAGATGATGCCTCTAATGGTTTGTACACAAACCCTATAAACAAAAACACAAGATGAGAGAGGAAAGGGGAGCAAAAATTCGGCTATAGGAGGGCTAAGGAAGCAACGACTAAAATATGAGACCCTAGGGTCCTATTTATAGCTAACAAGGAAGCCTTGGATAACCCTAATTTGAATATAATAATAATATCTCAGATATGGAAATTATCCAACTCATTGATTATCAGTAAGGAGCATACTAAAATGATTAATGTACAAGCCAAAAACAACCATGCAATGGGAATTATAGAATCACTCTCTTGTTCAAGTATTAAACATTTACAAAATAGTCCATATACTTCCAATTAATTTTAATTAACCTAAAAATTAATTCTAATTAGTTTCTGATTAATTATAACATAATAATTATTATTTCTAGTTAATATATTAATCATATAGTATATTAATAAACTACCCTCTCTCTCTAAATTCAATTATTTTCACTTGGTAGTTTTAAGGGCAGCCCAAAAAGAACTTTGCTTTTATTTCAAGTATATACCAATTTAGTTCTTGGCTTAGACACCTTAATCCAACAGTCTCCCACCTGGAGAAGTTTGTAACTACAATTGTAAGTATAAACATTGAAGTAAACAACAAAGTGTGCTTTTTAAAGCCACTGCCAAACTCTTATTCAAATCAGTCTTTGACCCTAAGATAAGTAATGTGTTATTCCTTCTTTCTTCAAGATATCACTTGGACACAAGACATGGAACATAATCTATCTCATTCTCCAAGATTCTATTTCTTGATCTCCCGATTTGTAAAGACTTTATTGGACTTCAATTGAACAGATCAATTAGTCCTGGCTGGGCCAACACTATATAGTCAACATCAAATCATCAAGGGGCCCAAAGATATCACTTTTCCTGTTAGGGAAAAGGAACGAATAAAATTTGACTACATAACTGTAACCTTTACTCACCAAACCCTATATAATCTTACGTTTTATAACATCAAGTTACTGATGTGTTTACATAACACACATATATAACCGATTTGTAAATTACAACTTATGTATCTTCGTTTAAAGAATATTAGATATTATCATCATAGAATTACTCATGAATAGATCCATAAAGTAATTTCTAAGCATGGGTTTATCCAATACTTAAAATCCCTATTTTTAAAGTACTCATGAACATTGTATCAATTCCAATTACAATGGATTAGCCTCAATCGACAATCTATAATCAATTCATGACAGTCTTGATTTACTATTTACTTCCAAGAGTATGAACGACCGTGGATTTGAATAATTCAAATTACTTAGGAAGTATAAACATGCAAAAAGAAACACAAGTACAAATAAGTGAATAAGGCAGTATGATACTCGAAAATAATTCTCTATTATTCATTCACTAAATCAATTACATTTATTTTGTTACAAGTTTCAAAATATCATCTACCTACTAAAACTAATGTAGTCACTTAGTCCAATGCTCCTAGTATGTTGGCAGTGTTTGACTCTATTTAGAGCTTTTTTGAAGTGATCACAACATTATCTTCTGATGACACTCTCTTCACCAGAAGGTGTCCTTCGTCTACCCGATGTCGAATATAATGGTACTTTTTATCAATATGTTTGGATCTTCCATGATCATTTGGCTCTTTTTTCAAAGCAACCCCACCTTCATTATCACAGAATGACTCCATAGGTTCCTGAATAGTTGGAATGACTCCAAGATCTCTGATAAAGTTCTTCAGCAAAGCCGCTTCCTTAGATGCTTTACTTTGTACAATGTACTCCAACTCATAAGTGGAATCTGCCACCATGTCTGGCTTGGAACTTTTCCAAGTAACCGCTCCCCCATTCAGTAAGTACACCCAACCAGACTGTGAACAAAAGTTGTCTTGGTCTGTTTGAAAGTTAGTGTTACTGTAATCAGTCACTCTTAACGCATCACTGCCACCAAGAACTAGGAACACGCTATTTGTTATTTGTAGATCATTAAGAATATTCTTCACCGCAATCTATTTGGCTCTACTAGGATTTCATTGAAATCGACTAACCATGCTTAAAGCATAAGTCAGATTAGGGTGAGTACATGTCATTACGTACATGATTGATCCTACAGCCGAAACATATAGGACTCGACTCATGTCATCTATCTCTTCACAAGTATTGGGGCTTTGAGCCTTAATAAAATTGATAGTACTATGAATATGCAGTTCTCCTTTCTTTGAATTCTCCATCCTGAAATGCTTCCGTATTTTATCCAAATATGTAATAAGACGATTATTTCTATCCTGATGAATCCTAATTCCCAGAATATAGGTCGTTTCCCCTAGAACCTTCATAGTGAAACACTTTCTGTAACATCCCGACTCTCAAGTATGAGATTTATTTCTTTAAAGAAGAATTATTCTTTGGAACTCGACAAGTTGATGGACTCAGACTCAACATGTTGGAAGCTCCCAACTTGACAAGTTATTCAGAAAAACTTGACGAGTTGATGGTTGTTTATGAAAGCCTAATTTTTATGGTTTTGCACCCTATTTAAAGAACTTATGACTCATTTATGGCCTCCCTCATCGTCCACTCGGTCCAGAGAAAACCCTAATCGCGTCCCTTTCCCCATTTTGAGCGTGTATAAGCTTAAAGAGTATTCATTGGTGCTTTTCTTGAAGGAGCTTGAGGTTGGTGGTTCAAGGTTATAGGGAGAAGCTTTAGATTTGGGATTTTCAGTGTTTTTGCAGCCACTTGGAGGTATAAAGTCGTTATCTTGATCATCCCTTCTTGTAGATCTCTTCTTTTGAAAGTTATGACCATTATTAGCTTATTTTGGGACCACTGTTGGATTTGAGCATGTTATGAAGCCATAGGTTTAGATCTAGACATCTCATGTCCTCCATGTACTTAAAGTTGCCAACTTTATCAAGTCTTGGACCATCTTCATCCCCTAGGTCCCTTGATAAGTCTTATTTTAGTGTTTTAGCCCTCTTGATGCCATGGATGAACGTAAAGCTAGTAGCTTTAGGTGGTATTTTAGTCCTAAGCGACCAGATATATAGTTTGGGGCTTTGGTTTTTGCTTAGAAGTATCTGAATGAATGAAGGTTAGGAAAACTCGATGAGTTGCTTTGCCAACTCGACGAGTTGGATCGAGTTTACTCATCTTTTGGATACTGAGATAACTCGGCGAGTTGATGAAATAACTCGACGTGTTGGCTAGGGTGTTTCCCAGTTTTCTAAATACTGAAGGAACTCGATGAGTTGCCAGATGTACTCGATGAGTTAGGTCAACATGGACTGTTGAATTTGACTTTGACCATGGTTGACAAAGTTTGACTTTAAGGCGTATTTTGAGTATTTTGGGATTTTGATGGAATTAGTCTCTTGGTGGTTGTAGGCAGTTAAGTTCAGAGCTATGATTGAGAGTTGGATTTGTCAGTCAACACTACTTATGAGGTGAGTTTTCCTTAATGTACTATAGGTCGAAGGCACTAGGGTCGGCCCTTTGGATTGTTATCCTGGTTAGTGTATGCTTGTATGTTGTTATGATATGTTAGATCAGTATTCTTATAGATAGGATGTTGCTATGTTGTTATGATCTATTAGATCGGTATCCTGGTAGATAGGATGATGTTATACATATTGATTTGTATGATTTGTACTTTCCTGTTGATTGATTATGCGGATATGAGTTATGTATATATCGACATGTGTGTGTGGTTGGGTTAAGGCGGTCCTACTTTGTGCTGAAGGCCAGCATACCCAGGGTGGTCCGATAGACTGTAGACCCTGCGAGGCGGTCTAGTCAGGCCGAACACCTGGTGAGTGATCTAGATAGGTTGTAGGCCCTGTGAGGCAATCAAGTCATGCCGAAGGCTTAGGAGCGGTCCAAATAGGTTGTAGGCCCTACGAGGTGGTCCAGTCAAGCTGAAGGCTCACTATGCATGTTGTTATTTGTATATGTTATATGTTGGGTGTTGGTACTTTGGGGGAACTCACTAAGCTTCAGGCTTACAGTTATGGATTTTGTTTTAGGTACTTTGGATGACTATGGGAAGGCGAAGGCTTGATCGTGCACCTCCTCATATTTTGTGTTATGATTTCTGAGAATTACTCTAATGAAAAACTATGTTGAAAACAATTTGTAATAAATGGTGTTTTTAGATGTTTGAAAAAGTTTAAAATTTTTATAAATTTTATGGATGTTACACTTTACAATCCAAGACTTAACTTCTTGCAAAGTTGGAATTTTGTTTCCTATAAAGAGCATGTCATCAACATACAACACTAGGAAAGTCATTGTACTCCTACTAGCTATAACATATACACATGACTCGTCATCACTTCTAGAGAATCCAAACTCTTTGACTTTCTCATGATAACCAAGATTCCAGCTGTGAGATGATTGTTTCAATCCATAAATGGATTTCTCAAGCTTAAACACTCTATCAGGAAACTTATCATGTATAAAACCCTTTGGCTGACTCATGTAAACATCCTCAGATAACTTTTCATTGAGGAAAGTTGCTTTAACATCCATCTGCTAAATTTCATAATCTTAAAACACATCTATCACAAGCATAATCCTGATAGACTTTATCTTAGCTACTAGTGAAAAGGTATCATCATAGTCAATCCCTTGGGTTTGAGTAAATCCCTTTGTAACCAACCTAGCTCCGAAAGTGTGTACTTTCCTATCCATGTCGATCTTCTTCTTGAAGATCCATTTGCACTTGACTATCTTTTGACTAGGTCCGTGATCGACCAAGTTCTATACTTGATAAGCATACATGGATTGAATCTCACTCTACATAGACTCCTTCCATCTAGAAGCCTCAGCGCCTATCATTGCTTCCTTGTAGCTAGCAGGCTCATCCAAATTTACCAGTGTATAATCACTGACAAACGTATCACCTTCTGTAGTTATATGGAAGCCATAAAATTCAGGTGACATGCTAACCCTACTGGATCGACGAAGGAGTAATGAGTTGTCAAGTGGCTCAGCTGGAACTTCTTCCTTAGGTAGAGTGATAGTGTTGTCATAGGTTCCTTCATTGGATAAGTCTTGAATTTCTTCAAGATCAATAGCTCAAGACTATATCCTTAATGCTTAATAAAATTGAAGGCATTTCGGTTTCAGGCTCTCTTCCAAAACAAGGGGAGAAGCGAAGAAAGAGCATATGGCTTTCATGAGCCTGAACAAAAGTCCAAAGATTTGAAGGATAATGTAGCTTCGTGATCAAAAGGTAAAGGAAAGCTTATTCGTGATGATGATGATGATGATGATGATGAGGAGGAGGAGGAGGAGGAGGAGGAAGAAGAGGATGAAGGGGAAAAACTAAAGCGTAAGTCTCGTGATGCAGAGATAGATGAATCTGCTAATTGCCAGGGAAGCTAAAGCACAAGAGAAGCTAGCTCGTGAAGCCCAAGATACTTTGAAAACTCAACAATTTCTTTTCTCTCCCTGGACAATAGAAAGAATCTTAAACTAAGCCATCGACAATCCGAGTGTTTATTGGCTGGAGTAAGTGACTTCATTTGAATTAGAAAACACTTTGGATTCACAGCCGGATTTTCCTATAAATCCAAAGGCATTCCTGTTTAGGAGTTTTGAAAAAGTTGAGAAAGCTCCTGATTCTGATCATGATGCCAATCTTTTGCTTATCTCCATTTATCTGAAGCATGGCAAGCCCTAATATAGAACCTGGAGTTCTAAGAACATTACATCAATGAAGGTTTTTGGCCCCATTGAAACCGAAAGCTTCCTGAATGTGAGATTCAAAACAGCTAGAGGTGTTGCGAGCTTGGTGTTTGAGTTTACACTCGCAGATATGTCGTGCCTTATCCCGTTTGATTGGATATCTATGTTTCATCTCTTGCTAAAGGATGAATAGAAATATGAACCTATATTGGTGCATCTCAAAAGGATGTTAGTCTCGTACATCCAAGAAGTTGGAAAAATGGATGTAGAGATTGCAATAGTTCTATGAAATAAGCCTATTGTTAAACCAAAAGAATCTTCAAAGGACATCAACAAAACGAAGCTCAGAAGGATTGAGAAGGACAATTGGAGCGTAATGTTCAACAAAGTGCTAGAGACAGTTCGAATGCTCAGAAGTGTTTGTTCTCCCTTCCTGATAAACATATTTTGTAACATCCATAAATTTTTACGCAAATTAAAACTTTTCAAGCATAAGTAAAACCAAATAGTAACATTTTACAAAACATTTTCTATCAATATCCATCAGAGTGTCCCAAAACAAGATCATAAGGATGAGAAGCGGTACGATACCGCCTTTTCCTTGCCATGATCTCCTCCTGAAGTACCTGAAACAATAAACTGCAAACTGTAAGCCCGAGGGCTTAGTGAATTACCCCCAAAATACCAATACCACACTGATAATAGCATATATATATATATATATATATATATATATATATATATATATAATAACCAATTAATAAACATGCATATTGGGCCATCGGCCTGACTGAACCTCCCTACAGGGCCTACAGTCCAACTGGATCTACATCGAGCCTTCGGCATGACTGGACCGCCACGTAGGCCTACAGTCTTCCCGGACCGCTCCTAGGGTGTGTTGTCCTTCAGCACAAAGCAGGACCACCTCAACCATTGCCACGAGCAAATAACCATGTGTACAAAACTAACATATACTGGAATATATAAGCATCAACATAACTAACTCACTGATTAGCAATCCTAGCAATCTCTCATGACTAGATTACAGACCTAGCAAGCTTCCGATCCCTAAGGATCATAGAAGCATAACATACTATCTATCCAGATTCCAATCTATCAGATCATAACCATATATAAATATATATATATATATATATATATATATATATATATATATATACACATACATATATATATATATATATGTGTGTGTGTGTGTGTTGTAAAAATCTCGATTAGCTCCCGATTAATCTCCGAATAATCCCTAGGCTCTACTCGTCCGATTAGAGGGCGCCTAACGATTAATCCCTGCATACACAATGACTGAAATAGTAGAACCCGATAAAATTTTAACACTTTGAAGAAGTTATACCTCAACAGAAACTATTTGAGGTAAAAATATTTATCATATTAACCTATTTTGTTATAATATTACTGGTATTTTCAAACTTTTATATGATCTTATTTACATTTAATTTTTTAAAATCTAACAAATTAGCAATTAATGGTCGCCGATTAATCTCCGCCTAGCCGATTAATCCCTCAACCCCAGTCCATCGATTAGATAACGTCGAACGATTTTTACAACCTTGATATATATATATATATATATATATATATATATATCATAACAATAACAATTAAAGGGTCGGCCTTGGTGCCTTAGACCCTTTTGATATAGTGAGGATAACTCACCTTGAAGATGTCGACTCGGTAGATAAATCCCAACTCTCGAATCACTCGCCAAAGACCCCTCCACCTATTACCATAGTATGAGCATACTCATAAATCCTCAACCTTATAAGTATACCATAAACCAACGAGTCAACCCCAGGTCAAAGTCAAAGTCCTCACTCAAGGTCAATAGTCCATGTTGACCTTAACTCGTCGAGCACCCTCGGCTACTCGCCGAGTTCCTTGAAGCACTATCCAACTCGCCGAGTCATCGAGGTGACTCGTCGAGTTCCTCCGATTCTTGATCATACTTCTAAGCCACCTGTCGATTTTCCTCCTTGCAACTTGATGGACACACATGCATACATATCCTAGGGAAAACCCATCCGACTTGCCGAGTTGTTCATGCAACTCGTCAAGTCTATGACAATCTTCATTGGACTCGCCGAGTTATTCATCCAACTTATCGAGTTCAAGGCCATCTTCATACGACTCGCCGAGTCAACCTTACGACTCGCCGAGTACCTTCAGCCCTTAAGCCATGCAGACTCATTTAAGCCATGAAATGGCTCCAAGTTACAAATCCAAGCTTCTAGAGCATGCTTTTCATGTAAAGTTGCAAACTTTACGTGTATGCATGGCTAGAAAGCCTCTTAATGGCAATTCTAAGCTCTTAATGGGATTTCATGCACAAGGAGGGTTTCAATCACCCCCATACTCACAACTTTATGACTCTAGGACTTAGGAAAGGTCCAGATCTGAAGTTACAACTTTAGATCTAGCCCATAGCTCCCCATATCAACTCAAAATCCATAAAACCCTAAAACTCAACCAAAAGAAAAGAGATCTAGAAGGAAAGGGAAGTAAAGATTGCAACTTGATACCTCTAGAAGATGCTAGCTGAGGTAAATTCTGCTTCCCACACCTTCCTTGCTTCAACTCCTTTGCTCCTCAAGCTTTTCCCTCCTAGCCAACCTTCTTTCCAAGGCTTAAATCAAACCAAGAAGAGTACCACACAAATTAGGGTTTCACTGAGCTTCTCAAAGACTGTAAAGAGGCCATAGGAGGCTGTGGCTCCTTTAAATAGGGTGAAAAACCCCGGGATTTAGGGTTTCATCTGTCAGCTCTTACTCGTCGAGTCCCTTTATGCACTCGGCGAGTAGGTCACTAAACATGCGATCCCACCCTGCTGCTACTCGACGAGTAGGGAAACCAACTCGTCGAGTAGGACTTAAAACCAAAGAACCTTTTATATAATCAATACCTGATAATCGGGGCATTACATATTTACTCCACTTATTGCTTAAACTACATTTTGGAGTTAATTGAGCATTGCAAAGCGAAAGATGTTGCGAGCAAGAAATGCTTCGCAGACATGATCAGATGGTATATAGAGTTTGCAACACATTGCTTAGTATTGTGCCAAAAAATTTCAAGGTCCATAAGCGCCTACATCACTGAAAATTTACCTTCCTTAATTGACACAAAGGGGGAGATTGTTGGGATATTTTATGTTGTGTTAATTGTATTTTGTGCTTGTATAGTTCATTTTGTAATCGGTTGGGCCTGTCCACCTGGTATTTTAATGTTTTAGGGTTAGACTATATATAGTTCATGCATGCACCATATTTAGGTATCGATTGTATTTTTCCCTACTGCGCCTTTACATAAAAGTTCTTCATCGAGCTCTTTTAAGGCATTGATTTTAATCATTAAGCACAACTTCGATCATTGCTTTCATTGTTTTGATTTACTTGACTGTTTAGAAACTTTCGATCTACCCTTTATTGATTCAATACAGATTAAGCTTACCATGCTCCACTTCCTCACTTTCGCTTGGTCCATTCAAAACAAAACAAATGTGGAAACTACATCCTGTATCAAGAACCTATGAATGAGAAAGTTGTGTGTTATTGACTTGGATAATGTAGATACCCGACAAGGACACCTTGATGTTTCCATCCTTCAAGTCCTGTAAGTATTTAGGGCAACTTATTCTCCAATGACCATTTTTGCCACAATGGAAGCAAATGTCCTCTTTTAGATCACTGATCATAGGAACATCAAAGTTGGGCTTCATCTTGGACCCACTAGCATGGGCCTTCCCTTTCTTATTGGATTGGGAATGAGCCTTCCTCTTTTTTCCTTTACCGGAGCCATTGGCTAGGATAGGAGCAATTTTTTGTAGTAGGAGCATGATTTTTCTTCATCCTCGACTCAACAATTTGCAAAAACTTATGAAGATGGGTCAGTGTCGTCTCTGTGTTGTTCAAATGATAAGTCAGAACAAACTGATCATAACTATGAGGAAAGGATTTAATGACCATGTCAATGGCCAAATCCTCATAGAATGACACATTGATCCTCTAGAGTTGCTCCATGTACCTTTGCATCTTTTGTATGTGAACACAAACTGATTCTCCTTCCTTAAGCTCACATGCCATAAGAGACTTGACCACTTTGTAGCGATCTTGTTTCACCTTCTTGAGGAACTTTACAGCAAGGTCAAGACTCATATCATATGGCCAATAGTCCTCATAGAACTTAGCCAGATTAGGTGGCATAGTGGCTACCATGATGCAAGCAACCTTTGTGGCGTCATCAAAATGTTTGTTATAGGAATCAATTTCATCAAGAGTAGCGGCGGAATGGTTGATTTCAACAAGAGGCTTTTTGAGGACATATTCCTTGCCCTCGTACCGAAGATTCATCTTCAAGTTTCTCATCCAGTCTATATAGTTGGGACCAGTAAGCTTCTCTTTTTGATAAAATTGAGAGTATGGAGAAGTTGGAGTTGGAGGGGATGGTTTGAGTAGTTGTGAGTTCACCGTTTCCATACATTTATATAAAGAGACATAGTTTTTAGTTAGTGATATAAATCCTTAATATTTTAATCCAAAATAAATATATAAGGCTAGGATCCCAAAGACAATTCACAACAAATAAAAGGGATGCCTAATCTAATTGTGAATTTTTTAAGGTATGTAATAAATTTACCAATTTCAATCTAACATGAAATTCCTAGATATTTTGAGATTCATTGAAATCTTATCAATGACATGTTTAATCTCAGATTATGTTATTCAATTTGTGACTGGGATGTCGAGGATCACAAATAAGATGTGAATAACCATGAAAACCCGTTTGACACTATACATGTCATTTATCATCTCAAATTAATGTGTCGATTAGCCACACACACTCCATTAACAATGATTTTTCGATCTGTCCATCACTCAACTTTATAGTCCAAAATTAGTGTGTTAGTTAACCACACACGCTCCACTAATGACATATAAAGAGTGATGTGTGATATTGCCATATTTATACATACTTTTAGGTAATATTTGAATACATTTTTATACATATTTTTGGTAATTTGCATGGAATAACGATACTTATAAGATTAAATTGTATTTTGCAGCCAAAATAAGTCATTCTGAAGAATAAGGACTAAAAGTGGAAAAAGAAGAAACTTTGTTGGCTTGGAAGATTAAAGAAGATAAAATCCACAAAAATAGTTGTATCCACATTGTGGATATCACTTACATGATGTGGAAAAGGAAAAATTTGGAAGATGAGTACGCACAAAGTCGAAATCCTTTCCTGACAAGGATTCATCCAGGCCCACGACGTGGAGCACTATTCCAGGACGTGGAATGTAATTTCATGACAACTATATATACCTTTGATCTCTACGAATTTGAGAGGTTGGATGGTTAGAAAGGGTTTCCGAAAGTCGAATTAAGAAGGTTGGAAGGCTAGGAAATTGGGTTGAATACTAAGGAAGAAAAAGAAGTTCAAAATTACTTTCTAGTTTTGGTACTTTATAATGTTTTTGATTATGACTTGTGTTAGTATATCTGTTAGTATGAGTAGCTAAATCTAGCTTATTCTGTTAGCTAGATTAAGCTGGAACTCGTGGTTTGTTTATGATAATTTAGACTTTTCTTGTTGGTCAATGTCTTGTGTTTTATTGATTACACCTATCATGTTTAATATGATATTAGATTGCTTTAAACTCTTATTCTGTGTAGTTAGTGACCATTAATCTGCATGAATTTGATTACCTAGTAATTTATTGAACAGTATATTATTAGAGCTAAGATCAATCCAATCTTAGAAAAGTAATTGAACTATTGAATTTAGTTGTGCTAGAGAACTCATATTATGACCATAAATTGTGTTTGTCAACTCAGTCTTACATAGCTTCAATTCTACTTAATAGTTAATTCTATGTTAAATTATGTGTGACTATGCATAGATCTACACGAATTTATTTAACATTAGTTAAATTGGGATTGAATTGCTAATAATATTTTAATTGGTAACCAACGGGAATTATCATAATTAATATTTAAACCATTGAGGGAAAGTGGATTCAAACTAACAGAAGTTTCTTTATAATATGACTGAATAGTTGTTCATAAATTAAGTTCATCTAAATTTGAAAAATTAGATAAAAACCTTTTTAATTATTGTTTGATTTTAGATTAATTTAGAGTAATTATTTTAGCTAATTAAATGTGTTCACTGTGTTCGACCCTAGCTTACTTAAACTACACTACAATCCGACTAGGTATACTACCTAGGTGCATATTAGTTAGTTAAGTTAGTTAGGTTATAACTTTAAAACTAGTAGGTACTTTTGTGCACATCAATGTGTGTTTTCATGGATTAGCCTACAATTCACATATTGTCTTAAAGCAACTAGAGTTCGGATTTGTATAAAAGGTCCTAGTACTTTAATAGCATCATACTTTTAAGAGGTTATGTCCTATCAACCCGTTCGGATAACTACCCTCCGTCGTGCAAGGGAGCGGTGGATGAGAATAGACAACCATTCAATGGTCATTTTATAGGTTGTTTCCTTATACCTGCTTATAACATAGCTTCGTGAATGAGGACTACTATTGATTAACTAACTTGTCTTATACATATAATATATTAACTTTTAATCACATATAGTATAAGGTGTATTTTAAATCTTTTCAAAATACAATGTTCAAACATTAGTTATCTAAATTATCATATAACTATTTAATTAATTTAAATCTATAATGGATTTATAATTATCCTTTATAACTAGATTAATTATTAAATTCAAAAGAGATAATTCAATTTAATTTATCTATTTAAATATTATTAAATAACGATATCTCCTAATATTTAAGGTTTATTAGTTATCATACAAGGCATTCAAAATTCAGAATCTAACATAATTAATACATGATAATTACCTTCAATAACACCATAAAATAGATTAGGAAAATAATTACCAAAAATCAGGATAAATCCATTCTCGTGTCGTGACAGATGCATTGTCACATCGAGATAACTATGTTTTGCCAAAAAAAAAAAAAAGAAAAAAAAAAAGAAAAGAAAAAAAACCCAACAAGTTTAGTTTGATTCAAATCATGTTCAATCAATGTTTGACAAGCCTAAGCTCTGATACCAGTGATGGGTTTTATAGAAAATAAATTTATACAATGCGAAAAATAATAAACAATTAATAGGGTACACATATCCTATAAAAGATCTATGTCATACACTTTGATAGAAACATACAATGAACAACTAAAGTAGCATAACCCTAATGTAATTCGAAATCACCAGGTATACAATTACATACCTTTTGATTTTTTATTGCAAAAAAATACACCAGTCCTTGTAATTATGGAGCTTGGAAAGACTAGCTCCAAAGAAATGATGTCTCTAATGGTTTGTACCCAAAACCTAGCAACAAGAACACAAGAGGAGAGATGAGAGGAGGCAAAAATTCAGTTATAAGAGGGTTAAGGAAGCATGGACGAAAATATGAGAAACTATGGTCCTATTTATAGCTGATAAATAAGCCTTGGATAACCCTAATTTTGAATATAATAATAATAATAATAATAATAATAATAATAATAATAATAATAATAATAATATGACAATTTTCTAACTCCTTGATTATCAATAAGGAGAATTCTAGAATCCTTAATGTACAAGCCAAAACCGGCCATGCAAGGGAATTTTAGAACCTCTCTCTTGTTAAACTATTGAACATTTACAACTTAGTCCCTGTACTTCCAATCAGTTATAATTTACCAGAAATTAATTCCAATTAATTTTTGATTAATTCTAAATTAATAATTAGTATTTCTAATTAATATATTAATCATATAATATATTAGTAAATTATTCTCTCTCTTTAAATGCAATTCTTTTCAGTTGCTAGTTCTGAGGGCAACCCAAAAAGGACTTTGCTTTTATTTTAAGAATATACCAATTTAGTTATTGACTTATACACCTTAATTAAACAGTTTTCACTATAGATGTCAAGTCACAAGTGTCCAATTTGTCTAATTTTTTTATAACAAACACTTGATTTGTTGTATTTTTTACTTTTGGAAAAACAACAACCTTTTCTTTCAAGATTTTAATTCCTCCATTTTCAATGAATTGCTCAAACTCAATTGAGTCTTCAAAAATCAAATTCCTTTTTGGTTCATCAACAGGTTTAACAAAAGACGACCAATCACTTTCATCCTCAACTGAAATTTCACTCATTTCACTTTCATGAAAGTGAAAATCATTCGCAAAATTACTATTTTCTTCTAAAATTAATTTTTGACATAAAGAGTTGTATTTAACAATAGAAGAATAATCAATTTCATCACCAACTAAAATCTCATTGATTTCACTTTCATCAAAGTTGGATATAAGACAATGTGGGGGAGTCCATGACATTCCCAGGTAAAGACCATATGGGGTAGCCCATGGCATGAAAGTGTAAGACCCTGGGGTAGCCCACGACATCCTTACAAGTTTATGTATGCACGACTTATGTGGTATATCTAGTTTTTATTGCTAATATGGTATGTGTTATGTGGATTGAGTGCGGGGTATGCTCTAGGGGGACTCACTAAGCATTAGCTTACACGTTGTGGATTTGTTTCAGGTACATCAGATCCCAAAGGCAAGGGCAAGTCTTGATGGCGTAGCGTGCACTTTCACTCGGGTGTTTTTTGGGGCACTCTGATATTTTAAATAAAAGTCGTAATTGATATGAATTTGAAAACAATTATATATGGGATTTGTAATTTATGGAAATGTGTTTGGATAATCAAAAATGAAAATTTTCCTTTGAAAAATCGGGTCGTTACATATATCCAAAATCGCACCCTCATATGAGAAATACTCTTGACTTCTTGAGCTGACACTCTTAACCATGGAAACACTTTCCATTGTTCGCACCCTCCACCTTGTTTGCAGCATTGTAAGAACCATCTATTGGCCTGCAAACTTCATCATCTTCTTAATCTATTGACCATACCTCTATGTTTCCATTATCGTTCTCATCCTCTTCAACAATTAACGCTTTCCTTGTGACCTTCATCTTGCGAAGATACTATTTGATATTCTGGACATAATAAGCTTCATCTTTTTCTTTTTCTTTCTTCTCATTGTGTTTACTTAACATGCACTCTTCTGCGAAATGGTTTTTGCCATTGCAATAGTTGAAATAAAATCCTAAATCACCAACTAATTTTTTTTTCTTTCTTCTCATTGTGTTTACTTCAACAACCATTTCTTCAAAATCGGCTAAACTTAGAATTGGTTTAGTAGCTTTTGAACAACGAGAAGGACCTTTGGTGATAGCATGCCAAATGCTCGAACCATGATTTTCGATTTCACTAATGTAATCTTCGAAGTGTATAACCCAAAATTCATAATCTTCCGGATACAAAATTGGAATTCTAGTAGTAGATCCAATACTACTAGGTAAATTGAAAGTAATAGAGTGAGAATCGTCTTTAGAAATGATTTCAACAAAAATTGAGTAAGAATCAATTCAACGAACCAACACAGATTTCAAATCAAGACAAGTAATTTGAACAAAGAATTTCAGATAAAATTACAAAAAGAATTGAAAAATGTGGAATAGATCTAGAAAATTCGAAGTCGAAAAAACAGAAAACTCGAAGAACACTTGAAGAATGAAATCAATAAAATCATGACGTAATTGAATGAAAACATCAATGTAAATAAAATATGGTTTTTCATTTAAAGAGTAAAATACATACGATTAAAAGATGATGTAAGATGTCTCTCAAAAGATATCCTTTACCACTAACTAAATGCCCTTATATATGAGACATAAGGAAGTCAGTTAGGCTCTAACCGTACCTAAGCAAACACAACTGCCAAAATAAACTAACACAAACTGCGAAGCTATGTACAAAAAATACGAACATGGACTAGGATGTTTGTATATGCAAGTGAAGACTCAATACATACAACTACAAAATGCCTTTTGCATCCGAAATCAAACACAACATAACAATTCAGCGAATCCTAACAAGTTCTAGTGATGAACAGAAGAAAGGATTCAAGTCCCATATGCTTCGACTATAGGTTTAATCATGTATGCCATGACATGTATTCGTCCTGATGTATCGTATGCTTCGATCATGGTAAGTCGATATAAGGAAAATCCAGGAATTAGTCATTGGACGACTATCAAGAACATTGTGAAGTATTTAAGAAATATTAAAGACATGTTGCTTGTATATGGTGGAAAACAAGAACTGGTTATGAAAGGATACAGTGATGCAGGCTTCCAAACAAATACATATGATTCAAAGTTACAATCTAGATGGGTTTTTACTTTAAATGGTGGTGTGGTGACATGGAAAAGTTCAAAGTAGGAGACGATGACAGACTCTATGTTCGAGTTTGAATATATTGCTTCAAGTGAAGCATCCAATAAATCTACTTGGATCAGAAACTTCATGAGGAACCTTGGATTTGTTCCGAGCAACAAAGAACCATTGGAGATATTTTATGATAATGAAGGTACAGCCGCTCTGACTAAAGAGCCTAGGAGTCATGGAAGGTAGATGCATATAAAGAGGAAACACCACTACATTCGTGATAGAGCTGAGGATGGAGATCTAGTTGTGAAGCAAGTATAATCAAAGGATAATCTAGCTGATCCATTAACAAAAAGGATGGCCAAGGAAAGATATAGTGTGTATGCTAGGAGCATAAGCATAAGAGACGCTGTAAAGTTTAGTAGTTCATTGATTAACTATAAACATTTAGAACAATGAAATAAATTTTGTAATTGTTATGGTGATTAAATAATAGATATTTATTTATATCCAAGTATGATACCATTTACATTTATTATTATGTTTCATTTTGCGTGTTTAGATCCACTTCTTGGGTATTAATTTACTCAAACTCCACAATCGACCATATTCTTGGGAGTAAGTATTGAATTAAGATTATCGTGAAGTATTAATAGATTGCCTATAGTGATTGGGCATAGCATGGAGATTGTGACTAACGTTCATGAGCGCTTAATAGAGATTTAAGTGGTAGAGAATCCCATGCTCATAGAGATTAATTTATGGATTCAATCACAAGTCATTCTAAGATGATAATATATTTTATTCTTAAAAATGAGAGACATTTGAGTTCTTTGGATACAAGTTGGTTACGTTTTAGTCTTGATTAAACGATATCCATAACTGGTGGTCATAGCGAGTAAGTTTATGCATGATTCGATGAGTAGACAAAATCTATATAGTCGAATATTATTAGTTCCTTTTCACCTTAGTGGGAAAAGTGATATCGTGGGCCCCTCGGTGACTTGACGGTGACTTTAAAAGTGTTAGGCTTGCCCTGGAACGAATTGATGTGTTCAATTAGTAGTTTGATTTGTTCATCATAAATAAGAAACCGAGAAACTAAAAGTTGAACCGTTAGTTTGATTCATTATCCATGAATCAGTTCACAATGATATATTGTAGAAACCAATGAATAATTAATCACTTATCTAAAGGTTAAATTTTGATAAGACCAGAGTTTGGAAGTTGTTGTGGAAAGCACACTTTGTTGGGTATTCGATGATTATTCGACCAGTAGTAGTTAATGACTTGTCCAAATAAGAGACTGCTGGAAATAAGTGTCCAATGTCATAACTCATAACTAATTGGTATAATATCTAGAATAATAATAAAGCCCTTTTTGGGTTTTCCTCAAGAGCTAAAATAGCTAGAAACTAATTAGATACATATTAATAAATTAATTAGAAACTAGTTAAAATTGATTAGAATTAATTTGGATTTAATTTAAAAGGTACATAGGCAGAATGATAATTGTTCAATGTTTGAGCAAAAGGAATGTTCTAGATTGTTCATAGAAATGGAAGGTTTTATGGAGGTTCTAGAAACCTTCTGGAAACTATCCATGTAACAGATAAGAAAGATTTGAATCAAGATTAAATTCGATTATTTAATTGATTCAAGTCATGGTTATCTGAAAAATACCATAACTATATAAAGACCCCTCTAGGCCTTAGAAAATTCATCCATACTCTCCATAATGTCGAGAAAACAAAATTTCCAACCTATCTCTCCCATCTTTCTCTCTTTCTCTCTCTTTCTCTCTCTCTCTCTCTCTCTCTCTCTCTCTCTCTCTCTCCGTGGATGCCTAGTAAGCCAATCACTAAAATGCATGAGTACAAACCATACACATGATCAAGCATCATGAACTAGATGGCTCATTAGGAATGATCATGGTGCATCATGATGGGGCATCCTCCATCATTATGGTGTACTCTCCATCGAAATAGCGCATCATGCAATTTTGGTCATCCTCATTGAGCATCTTCAATATCCGATCATCCTTGAACAACATTGAACATCTGTGTATACCTTGTGTTACAATTGACTCATCAAGGGATAACATGATTCATCAGGAATGTAAGTGGCATCTACTACTACCAAGATAACACATCAAAGCTTAAGGATAACACATCTTTAAGAGGTGGCACATCATTTTCAAGTGTGAAGCATCCTCCCCATGAATGGCACATTATGCTTCTAAAGTGGCACACACTCTTCTAAGTGGCATATCTTGCTTCCAAGGTGACACATCCTCATCATGGATGACACACCTTCCCAAGTGGTGCATCCATGCTCCAAGTTGGCGCATTCACTCTCTATATGGCACATCTTCATCATGGAGCATCATCAGATGCTCCATTCCCTTCTTAGGTGCTCCGTTCCTTTCTTAGATGCTCCATTCCTTTCTTACATACTCAATTCCTTTCTTAGATGATCCCTTGAACTCCAAATGCTCAATTGAACTCAAATGACCTAAAACATCAAGTTATATATATATATATATATATATATATATATATATACTTAGTGTAAAAATTATTAGGTCAATGTTAATGTCAATAATATAACCATTTTAAATATTTTTAATATTTTAGTTATATTTTTCAACCTTCACACAAACATTAAAATAAAATTAGTCTTGATTTATTTTTAATATTTCTTATAAAAATAACTATTTAGTAATTTGGCATATCTTTTTTATATTTTACTGTTAAATTTAACTTTAAATCTATCACATTTTTGGTGATTTTAGACTTGGGGGAGTGACGCGGTCCCCAACCACGATTTTGCCACCATGGCAGGGGAACACCGCCCCTAGGAACGATCTTGGCCATAGTGTGGCTGATTTTGGCCATGTTTTTTGATTGGTTGGGGCATCTTTGACTGTTGCAACAGTTAATTTTCAAAATTCAGTGTTTTTAATAACACTGTATATACATATCATTTTTTTTTTACAAAATCTCATTCACATTTATTTATATTTTACCATCTTTTTTCTCAAATCCTCTCAACATGTCCTTTTCCAAAAAGCTTACCAACAAAAAAAACATCTACTAGAAATACTACAACCCCAAGACCTTCGTATGATCAACCTATTTATTCGTCTTCGTATTATCATTATGGCGATATGTTTCCGTATTATCCACAAAAAATCTCACAACCACAACAACCAACACAACCACTTCCACAAACACACCCACAATCCCAACCTAGATTTTAATCTGTTTGAGTTTTCATCTTAACCTGAGTTTGTTCAACAAACATAATCACATCAATGAACACTAATTTCTGATTCTGAACTGAAATTCGTTCAAGAAACTCAAACCACTCGAGCACCAAGTAAAAGAAAAGAGAAGACGACGACTAAAGGATAGGAATCCCTGGAAGTGTTAGCGTTGGTACAATCATGGATCAATAGTTCAGAAGACGCGGTGACTAGAACAAACCAAAAACATGACCATTTTTTGCTTCGGGTTTTACATAGGTTCCACAAAGGAATAACCGTTGAGAATATCGTTCAAAACATCAAGTATACTCGAAATGGGGGAAGATAAACAAGGAAGTCATGTTATTTAATGATTTGTATACCAATATGAAATGTCAATGGAGAAGCGGAGACAACGATGATGTGATTTTGTAGAAAGCTTATTAAAAAGAAAACTTGAAGGCTTTCAAGTTTCTTAAAATTTGGAATCTTGTGAAAGATAACAAGAAATGACAAAACAACAAAACATCCGACGAGCATATCGACAGTAGTTCAAAACGCTCAAGAACATCTGAATCCGACCATACTACATTGATGCTCGTGTTCAATTCAACCTCAATGGAGATGAACATGTTTCAATTTCACCACCTTCTCGACCAATGAGAAATGATAAAGCAAAAAACTAATGCAAAAGCAAAGCGTCAGATTCGAATGAGTTGAAGGAAATAGGGGCCGATATGAAATGTATAAAGATAGAATGAACAAAATTTTGTAACTTGCTTCTGAAACAAAGCTTTGGAAACAAATGGATAGTAACTACAAAATATTAACGATAAACATATGGTAGATGACTGAGTAGGAGTTTAAATTGCTTTGGCAATTAAAGCTGATCTCAAAAAATGTTATGTTAATAAATAAGTTTAAAATTTCTAGTTTTTGGGTTTTTTTAAGGTTGTAGAATTAGTTTTTTTAAGCCATGTTATATATATTTTAATTAATTAAATGTTACATGTTTTTATGAAAATTAAATTTTTTATTTAAATTAAATTGTTAAAAGAAAAATATGACATCATTCTTTAAATGTGATAAGGAACTTTGACAATGTGATATATAAGAAACATTAATCACATAATTAAGTGATCGCATATCCCCAAAATAAAGTTAATGTAAAAGCCTTGATTAACTATATAACTAACAGCGGAAAGCAGTAAATTACAAAAATAACCTTGTCTGGTCAACCTTGAAAGACCCCCCTCTCCCTTCTCTTTTGTTTAGTCAGTCCACACAACAGATAGAGATAGATATATACAGAAAGCTTTAGAGATAGAGAGAGAAAGTGATTGAAGAGAGAGAAAGAGAGACATATAGATACAGAAAGCTTTATACAGAGAGAGAGAAAATGATGGAAGAGAGAGAAAGAGGGAAGGGGAGTGGGGGCAAAGCTGCAGCGTTTGGTCTCTGCAATACTCAGCAAACCCTCCTTTTTTAAAGTGTCTCCGGTCTTCCTCTTGTCCCCCTTCTCCCACCTTTTCCGGCTGTTTTATTTTTAACATTTTATTTTTCTCTCTTATCCCTTTTTTCTTTTCCGGCGTATTTCGCCGGAAAACACCGCCCTCCGCCACATTCTTTTCTTTTTCCCTTACTTTGTTTAAAAGCACCTTTGATCCTAAACTTTCCTTTGATCTACTTTTCATAAACTCCGATGAATCCCTGGTCGTAGAAATCACCGGTAACTTTTATAAAATCTACGTTGGTCGGTGATCCGAGTTTCATCCAGCAATGAAGACGCCGGCGAACGCTTCTGGATCCACTTTAACGACGGAGAATCCAGGAGAAGGTCAGCGTTACACTCTCTCTCATCATAAATCGGCAAACAATAAAAATACGCCGTTCATGATTCTCGTTTTATTCTTCGTGTTTGTCCCCAGCTAGTTCTGTTGTTGTTCTTACCGAGATTTGTCTGACTTTCAAAACAATCTGAAAATTTTCTGAATCTCCGCCTCCACGATATTATTCTATAACTTTTATCCTTCTTTATATTTTTGTTTTTGAAAATTTGACATTTACTCTCGTGTTTTACACACAGCTGGAGAGAAGAAGACCATAATCAATCCGGAGCTATGGCAAACATGCGCCGGACCTCTGGTGAACTTACCGGCGGCCGGGACTCACGTCGTGTATTTCCCTCAAGGCCACAGCGAGCAGGTTTTGTTCTCACTATCTTGCGCTGACTAACGTGCGCCATTGATCAATTTTTTTCTATGTTTTCCATTCTTTACTTTCTGGTTATCCCTTTTCTGAGTGCGAATAGCTTCTACTACTTGTACTGTACAAGTTAGCAATGCGATATGTAACCCAATTCGATTTTCTTTTTCCTCCGGCGGTGGATATGTATTCATATTACGATACATGAGATCCAGCAATTTTGGTTGTAGTTGTACTGTACAACCATGTAATGCAAGGGAGGAATTTCGGCAAAAATTTGGAATTATTACCTTAGTTTATTCAAATGGTGGAAATTGGCATCGAGGTTGATGAATTCGCCACATGGGTATCCCTTTACTCAGAAAGAAACTAAAAACAAATATGATATCTGCTAAAGTGCGCCTGCCATGGCGGTGGTTGGTGGGAGAGAATATCTCTGCAAATTCTCTGTATATTGCGTTTGGTTTCTTTGTGAAAGCTTTTATTATGATTCAAAATTTGCAGAATTGTTATTCCGAGTGCTGTTTTTTTCCTAAAGTTTTTATTATCATTGCAATGCTTTCTTGTAGGACCCCACTTGCCTTTTTTCTTGAAAATCTTACATAAAATTGTTTGATTTGAATATATATATAATTCGTTCATCATCATTGTTACAATTTACAAATGACAAAGGCGATTTAGATATTTCACAAATAGTCAAAAAGTTTTCTTAAATCCTATGTCGATGTAATAGACCGAAGTGGAGACGATCAATAATTTAGAATGATCGCAAGGGCATTTAAGTCACTTTAGCTTCAATTATTATAAAAAAAATTATTATATAGAAAGCTATTAATGGGCGTTATATTGTTATATTAAATGTATTTTTTAATACATGATATAGCATAATTTTAATAAATGGGTTTTACCGCGTTTACATCATATTGTCATTATTCTAGTGTTCATTTTTATTGCGACTTGTAATAAATGTTTGACCTGATTTTTTGTAATTATTATTTAAATAATTGTGGAAACATGAACCCAATGTGATTGCTCTTTTGATAGTAAAACTAGAATAGTTGTTAGTACCCATCAAAAAGTGGTTGGTTCATTTCAATACATTTAGTAAATGTAACAAATAAATGTATGCTTTTAATGTTTATATAACATAACAAAATTTTGGTGGGGTCACTAGTGGTGGCTTTTAACTTTTATAGGGGTTAAATGAAAAAAATATCAACATACATGATACATTGATTTAATTGTGTATCATTATTATCATAGCATCATACATTCATCTTTTTTCTATAATTGTATAGATTTTTCAAAGTATAGGAAGAAATGAAAATAGGATGCTAAAATAAAAAAATCAATATAAGTGCATTTGTTATTTCTTGAATTTAACTTTTTTTGTTATAATATATGCTTGTAGGTTGCGGCATCTATGAAGAAGGATGTTGATTCTCAAATTCCAAATTATCCAAATCTTCAATCGAAGCTTCTATGCGTGCTTCATAGTGTCACATTACATGTATGTGGTTTATTATTATTAATTTGTTCGTTTTAAAATTTAAATAGTTTTGGTCTTCCTGACATGTAAGTGGATAAATCTTTTGATTTTTTCGCTTTTACAATTTGTTATTATATTTATTTTGTTTTTAGGCCGATCCGGAGACAGACGAAGTATATGCTCAGATGACACTCCAACCCGTGCCTTCGGTATATACACGAATTCATTAGGGTTATTTTTAATGATGTGCCTGGACAAACATTCTAGGGATATTTTTAATGATGAGGATCAGAAGGGCATTTATGTTATTTGAAACGAGAGATTGATAGCACGGCACATTGTCTCACCTTTTTGGTGAGACAAAAATTGCAGATTTTGTCCCATTGACATCTGTCCATGTCCCACTCCAATAGTACCAAACAAAGTACAAACAGTTTGTTCTGTCTTGTCATGTCTTGTCTTGTCTTGTCTGTACTGATTGGTTTATGATTTTATACAGTTTGACAAGGAAGCATTATTGAGATCGGATTTGTCGACAAAAATAAATAAGCCACAAACACAGTTTTTTTGCAAAACTTTGACGGCTAGTGATACGAGTACTCATGGAGGATTTTCTGTGCCTCGTCGAGCAGCCGAGAAGATCTTTCCTCCTCTTGTGAGTATTTTTTTTGTTACTATGTGAATTAATTAATTAATGAAAACTTTATCTTATGCAATTTTGTTTTTTGTTTTTGTTTTTTTTTGGTAGGATTTTTCTATGCAACCGCCTGCACAAGAACTTGTAGCCCGGGATTTGCATGATACCTTATGGACATTTCGCCATATTTATCGCGGTAAGTACCTTCGTGGGTGGTGCTAAATGCAAGAAATAGCAACGTACTTTTAATTTTTATGTGTTGTAGTTTCTTAATTTCAAGTAAGAAATAGCAATGTACTTTCATTTATTTGTGTATTATATTGTAGCATGTTACTTTCATTTGTTTCGGTTATATCATTGAATTTTCTAGCTTTTTCTTATTAAGACATTTGACTTTTTTTTTTTAATAATCTTTCCAATTAAGTTATTTTCTTATTAGGACATTGTACTTATAATAATCTGTCCATTGACATCGCTTCCAGTCCAATGCATGCTAAACACAGTACAACTTGTTGTCACGTTATCCTGTGTAACAAACGGGGCCTAAAATCCAAATATTTTTATAATTACTTAAATATTAATACAAATTGTATAATTAAATTCAGGTCAACCAAAACGTCATTTGCTCACAACTGGTTGGAGCCTATTTGTTAGCGGAAAGAGGCTTTTTGCAGGAGACTCAGTCTTGTTTATTAGGTATTCATGTTACATACAATTTTATTTTGTTAATAATTCTCGAAACGAATTTAAGAAAAGCTAAATATCATCTTACTTTGATTTTTCAGTTTTCATTATCAGTAAAAATTGCTTTCTATTTTGGTGACATTGCTACAATAAGTGAGTAGATTTTCAAAATACAATGTTGTAATAGAAAGAAATGAAAGTATGATATGCTATTATAACCAAATAACTAAACGTATGTTGTTATTTCTTGTATTTAACTCATTTAAGAAATATATTATAAACATATGTTGGAAAACAGGGATGAAAAGCAGCAACTGCTATTAGGAATTAGAAGAGCCAATAGACAGCCGACAAATCTATCATCATCCGTTTTGTCAAGTGACAGCATGCATATTGGAATCCTGGCGGCTGCCGCCCATGCAGCCGCCAACAACAGCCCCTTCACCGTGTTTTATAATCCAAGGTAATCAAATTTTATAACATCTTCTTACTTTAATTCTTTCCATCACAACACTTTCATTTTATTTTTCTTATTAGGAAACTACTTACAAAAATTCTACCCAATAAAAGAAATGAAAATTACTTTCTATATGAATGAAAGTACATTGCTATTTCTTGCATTTAAAAATTAAGATTCATCGGATTCTTGAAAACAGGGCTAGTCCATCTGAATTTGTTATTCCATTAGCCAAGTACTACAAAGCCGTGTGTAGTAACCAAATATCACTTGGCATGCGCTTCCGGATGATGTTTGAGACAGAAGAGTCCGGAACAAGAAGGTAAGGGCAAAACGGGAAAAACACTATTAATATATATATACTTTATCAACAAGTTTTATAACTACAAAGGTTATAAATTTCAGGTATATGGGTACAATTACGGGTATCAGTGATCTCGATCCCATTAGATGGAAGAATTCACAATGGCGCAACCTACAAGTATTTTTCATATAAATACAAGAAAATATATCAACATACTTTCATTCATTTATTTATGATAGCACCCTACTTGTAGCAATGTCATCCAAATACACAACAATCTGTATCCCTACAGATTGTTTACATATTTCAATGTACAATGTCTTAATAACAAAATAAAATGAAAACGCAACATTGGATGCTATAAAATACATAAATAAATGAAAGTAGTATGCTTTCTATGAATATGATAACACAAAACAAATAAATAAAGGTATGTTGCTATTATTTGTAAAACGGTTTTTTCATTATGATAAGGTTGGGTGGGATGAGTCAACCGGTGGGGAAAGGCGAACGCGTGTTTCTGTTTGGGAAATCGAACCTGTGACTGCGCCCTTTTTCATCTGCCCGACACCTCCTTTCTATAGACCAAAGAGACCTAGACAACCAGGAATGCCAGGTATTTTTTTTTTTACTTAATACAGAAACAACGACTTAATAAAATAAATTTAGGTTTTTCTTTAATCTGAAAAAGTGTAATATTACTGTAACAGTAGTAACAGTATTATAAACTTTTGACTAGAAAAAGCCACATGTTTTTTTTTCTATAGTTTGTGGACCCCATTGTACAATCATAAAAGTACATTAAAAGATACAATATTAGATTCTTCAGTTGTCCTGTCATTTTCAGTTTGACCTATTGTTGAATAAACTTACAGAAAAATATGATAAAAGAGGCTATGATTGTAACTAGAAGTAACTTTCAAGTCAACAAATCATTATAAATAACAAAATACCATAATTAATTTTTCAAGAATCTTTTGACTTTTATCCTTTTATCAGATGATGAGTCAGCTGACTTGGACAATATATTCAAGAGAAGCATGCCATGGCTTGGTGAAGATATGTCCACGAAAGATCCTGGTTTAAGTTTAGTTCAGTGGATGAACATGCAGCAAAACTCTTCTCCCAGTTACTTGAACCCGTTATCTGGATCCGTTTTCAATGGGTCGGATCTTTCAAGGCAGTTGGGCCCGCCACCACCACCACCACCCCAAATTCTTACCCACGGTGCCTCCATGGTTCAGCCACCACAACAGTTGACGGATCCAAATCAAAGCCAACAAATGTTTCGACAAAATTTGATCAATCAAAATCAAAATCAAAACCAAATTCAGAATCATCATCTCTACAGAAACCTTCAAAGTCAAACTCAACAGATCCAATTTCCCGATACTCAACAATTACAAATCCCGGATAATCAAATCTCGATTCAACTTCTACAAAAGCTTCATCAACAGCAACAATCACTTTTGGCACAGCAATCTGTTTCACTACCACAACAGCAAGACGAACAGAAGCCATTGATAGATGTTCATGTTCCTCAAAGCTTTTCAAGGTCGATGTCAACAAGTCAAACTATGGACGCTCATACTCCACCATTGTCAAAAAACAATAGTCAACCGAATCTTAGATTTTCAGGACACAAGTTTTCCGGAACCAATCAGATTTCGACAGGTGGCGGAGGTCAATCCGGGATCACAGATGATATCCCATCATGTTCGACTTCACCTTCAACGAATAATTTCCAAACCATGGTTACTGGTGTCGAAACTTTATCGACAAATGTTAACTTTGGTAAAGTCTCACCTCCGGTCAACGCGGTCAACATTCCAAAAGGTCAAAATCCGTCCTTTTTGGCTCCGATTACGTATTTGAACAATATCGGTGGAGCTCAGATGGATTTTCTGGATAGTTCATCATCGGCGACTTCGATTTGTGTTCCTCAAAGTGATCTTCATCCACAGGCACTTAGAACAACGATTCAAGATGATTCTAGAACGGATATTCCGTTTGGGGGTAACATGGTGGGGATGCCATCGATGATTGTTGACCCTTTGACCACGAAAGGAATGGTGGGGTCCAGTAAGGATTTTGAAAGTAATGTTAGTCCAGGTGGCATGATTTTATACGAGAACAACAACAACAACCAGAGTAAAGATGCTCAACCCGAGCTTTCTTCTTCCATGGTTTCTCAGTCGTTTGGAGTTCCGGATATGGCGTTTAACCCGATTGATTCCACCTTGAATGATAGCGGCTTGTTGAATACCGGTGTGTGGGCCCCACCTCCACAACCGTTTCAGCGAATGCGGACTTATACCAAGGTTTTTTTAATTTACAGGATCCTATTTTTATATTCCTTTTTGGTATTAGTATTAGGCTAAGTTTATGCATATGATCCCATTAACAAATTTCATATTATACAAAAGGTTAATTATAAAAAAAAGAGAAAAAAAAGGAAAATGTGCCGATTGGTTTGTATCTTTCCTTCTTTTAACAAAACTTATTTGGTTATTAATTAGACTTTTTCTTGATTAAAAAAATATAATGCACCAAAATACATAAGTTTTTTCTATAAAAGTCCTACATTTTTTTTTTGGTTCAGGTCATTTTTGGTCACTGAATTTTGTTTTGTACTCATTTGAAACTAACTCTTTTTAAATTTTAAAAGGTCATTAAACTTTTGGATTTGTATTCATTTAGTCACCAAACTTTTAAAATTGTGTTTATTTAGTCACTAAACTTTTGAAAAAATTTAAAAGTTTAGTGACTAAACGAGCACAATTTTAAAAGTTAGATGACTAAACGTGACCAAACCAAAATTTAAGTGACTAAATGAGAACAAAGCCAAAAGTTTGATGACCTTTTAAAACTTAAAAAGAGTTAAGTAACCAAATGAGCACAAAACCAAAAGTTAAGTGACTAAAAATGACCTACACCCTTTTTTTAATAGAAAAGTCTTATTATTTTGAGAAAATCATATAATCTGTCATTTTCTGTTAAAATAAAATTTTTTTTTTTCGTTAATTTGGGCAAAATGTTAAATAACCGGGACTTTTCTGTTAAAAAAAAACATTTAGAACTTTATCAAAAATCTTCCCAAAATAATGAAGACTTTTCTGCATAAAACCCTTACAAATAAAATACGTTATTTAACAAAAAATCGATTCGGGTTGCTAATAAACCAGATAAATATAATCTTACAACAACATCTATCTCACTTGGAAAAACCTCGCCAATTATATTTCTACCAATGTCACTCCTATAAATAATAAATAAATAAGGAATATTTTGAAAGTAGATTGGTATTTCTTGCATTGCAAGTAATCTTAGAGATATTGTGTGTGTGTGTAGGTGTACAAACGTGGAGCTGTTGGGAGATCAATCGATATATCTGGTTATTCAGGGTACGATGAGCTGAAACAAGATTTGGCTCGAAGATTCGGAATCGAAGGTCAATTGGAGGATCGACAAAGAGTTGGTTGGAAACTTGTGTATGTGGATCACGAAAGTGATGTTCTTTTAGTTGGAGATGACCCTTGGGAGTAAGTCCCCATTACTACTATTATTTTTGTTTTTCTGGTATTAAAATCTTTTAATTATTATTATTCTGACTGTTAATGTTACTAACATTTGTTATTTGTTGGGTAACAATTTCTAATTTGTGAAATATATGTGGTATAGGGAGTTTGTGAGTTGCGTAAGGTGCATCAAAATCTTGTCACCTCAAGAAGTGCAACAAATGAGTTTGGATGGAGATTTTGGTGGGAATAATAGTGTCCTTCCAAATCAAGCTTGTAGCAGCTCAGATGGTGGAAATGTCTAAAACACAATCCTTTTTTTTTTTTTTTTTTTTTTTTTTAATTATTAAGTTTTAGATAGAAAGTATGGAACTCAGAAGAAGCATTAAAAGTGTCTGAGTTTGAGAAAGTGGAAGGGAAGAATTTAGAGAGAAAATGGTAGGTTTTCTTTTTTAATTTCAATTTTTCAGAAGGTAAATGTGACAGGTTTTAAATGTTAATTTTGTGTCAAGATGATGATGATAGTGTTATAAAATGGTAGAGAGCATTGAGAGTGTATATAGATGTGTACACTTTGTGTTAATCGGAAATGCTCGGTGTTTTTTTTTTTTTAAAGTGTTGTTCGTGAGTGTTTTTTTGATGTTCTATGTTTTCAGAAGTACTGATAAAAGCCACCTTGAAAGCCGAAGTTATGAATGAAATTAAATTAGGAAATTTATTTCCAAATACAATTTAAATTAGATGAAATGAAATTAAAATTTAGTGGGGATGGATCTTAAAAGGGACAGTGCTATTAAGGATATGTTGCTTTTGAGAGGTTTAGGTTGCGTTTATTTGCGGAAAAATGGATGGTTTTTCGAAAAAAAAATTCAAAAAAAAAATGACAATTTTGAAGATAGTTTCATTTATTTTTCTAAATTTTTCACAGAAAATAAAACCTTTTTGTTTTCTAAAATTATAAAGAAGTTATTAATTTTTGAAAAACTGATAATAATTATTTTCTATATTTATAAGTACGATATAAAGTTTTTATTTTTATAAGAGCATTTTCAATTGAAATTATTGCCATGCCATTATTTTAATAATTCTTATCTCTAATTAAGTAATCTCTTCAGTTATTACTTATTTTTAATAAAATTAATTTATTATCAGTTATATAAAAAGTTGTATAAAATCTCTTTCATTTAACTAGTCATTTATCAAAAATAATTAATATGATATATAAATATGTTATAGTTATAAAAGAATTCAAATATTATATAATTGTTATAAATTTATATTTTATAAATAAAAATAAATAATTAGTATATATGACAAATGTTCGGGAATCAATAAACTGTTGGGAAGTAACTGGTCCCATATTAGTATATATGAATAAAAAGATATTTAAATATTAAAATATAATTAAGAAGGTTAAAAGAAATATAATTAAAAAATAAGGGGTTAAAGATAAATATGAAAATATATTGACAACTAAATACGTATTGAGAAGTAAAAAAATAAAATAAAATAAAATAAATAACATATATTATGTTTCAATGAAATTAAATGGTCAATAAAAAAATTAATAATGATAAGATATAAAAAAGGCTTCTATTAAGATATATATTTGTATAAATTTATTAGTTTTTTCATGTCACTTATAAATTAAATTTGAAACATGAAACTAAACATAAATTTACCGAACAAAATTTGCACAAAATTGTTAAGGTTAAAGTTTACGTGGCATTTTAAGTTTGTCATGGTGAACATTGATCCACCGCCCGGACAAGGACCAAAAACATGACGCGTTTATATGTGTGAATCTCTCTCCTTATTTTTGTTGGTGTCATTCTGTTTATTATCTACTAGTTTATAATCTGTAAGAACGACGGTTATAAAATTAATTAAACTTTCATATTAAAAAATCAAAATTATTAATCAATATTTTAAATAAATTATTGCTTAAGAGATATTTTTTTAGTTATATAAAATTATAATCGTTGATTTAAATAAATACGTAAAGTTATATCCCTTATAAGTTGTATTAATTTAATTTAATTTTTTAATTTAATGTTATTAATTTTATATATCTAAAGTGAAAAAAATTAAAAATATAAAATTTTAAATGTAGAATCAATTATTAATTTAATGTAATTAGAGTGAGAGTTGAAATTGATAATTAATAGGTTGATAAGTGGTATGATATGTGATATAATATTAATGAGGAGTTTAATAGTATGACAATCAACAATAGAAGAATAATATTATTTATTTATTAGGATAAAGATTTTCTCCATTGCCATGATAAAAACAACACCACTCTCTTAACAAACCAACAAGTAATAGGGTATCAAAATACTCCTAAATTATACAAAAAATTTAGTATGGTTAAAACAATGATCAAATCTACATGGATACACAAGAATCAATGAGATATAATGAGTTAGACACAAAAATAACAACAATAAAAATTTAAGGGGGTTGTTAATTAACTAAAAAAACAGGACAAACAAGTGCATAAAAGAAAAAGACAAGATTTTTAAGACAAATCAGATTTTGAGACAATTCTAGCTCGATGTTCTATTCAGTATATGCAATTGATTCGTTGATGTTTAGGTATTTTTTAACCTAAGTTGGTACCAAACAATATTGAAAAGTTCTAATATCACTTTACTTGTCAAATTATATAATTTAAAACAAGCTTTTTAATTAGACCCAACTTTACTAACTGTAATTTAGGCAAGCTTTTAGATTTTGATTGAAAAGCCGTATTAAGTTTCTTACAAGTTTCCCAAGAACACTCAATACTTATCATAAGCATAAAATTAAGTGAATTTATCTTTACAGTGAATTATATCATAAGTTAAGAACCAATCATTGTTTATTACTTATAGTAATTCGTAAGACGATTATGAATTTATACAAATCAACTAACTTTACAACAAATTATACCGATTCATGTAGCCATTCATGAAATTACATAAGTTGAAGTACTTCATTAAGAACAAAAAAAAATCACTAGGTTTTAAACGAGTCTAAAACATCAATTCGACGAGATCTACTACACAGTCAAATCATAACTCAAGGGTAACTCAGCTGGCTTAGGTGCTTTTTGTTTTTTTGAAGTCAAAATGTTTGCAGCCTGCAGACTACATCTGCAAGCCTCTGCGGCAGAAGAGGTGGACCAAATGTCTGCAGTCTGCAATAAGAAGACTGTTTCTTTTTAACGTTTGCGGACTGTTAAAATAAATTGAATTTTTAAACTTAATTTAATGTCATAAACATTTTTAACAAAAAAAAAAAGAAACTGCACGGTGGCCCATATTTTTTTTTGGTTTACGTTAAAATGAGGTCTGAAGACCTTTGAAGACAGTAGTCCATGTCTGCGCCAGGAAGACCTCGCGTAGACGTTTTCTGATCTGCGCACTTCCAAAAAACAAACAATTTGCGAGGGTATATGTCTGCGCGTTGTCTACGCGGCGCAGACAAAAGTGATTGTGCAGATCTTCACACAAAAAACAAACAGCCCCTTACTTGACAAGGATACCAAAATACATGATATTTGTGTTTAAGAAAATTTTATTTTTATTTGTTTGATGCTTGAACAAATTTTGTTTTGTTTGGTGTGTAAGACACTTTTATGCTATTATTAGGTATCATAACTAAGCATTTACTTAATAGTTTCTCACTGTTTAGACTTTATCTTCATATATAATTTCAAATAAGTGTGGTGGTTATCACTATAATAATAACAATTAAATTTTAAGATAATGCTAAAATTCTATTTGTTTGAATTTCTCGGTGCGTTTAGTTATTTGTGCCAAGAAAATGGGAAATTTAACGATTTTCTTAGTTATGCAGAAATTGTCGATGCAAAATAGAAATCTCATATGAATTAGATGATATAAAAGAAATTCAAGACTTTGAATGAGTATCTACTGATGTCAACAGAGAAATCATGAACTCAGTGCAATAAGAAGCATTCTTGCCACTACAAGGGAGTATTATTCTTAACCTTACCTTACTCTTTACATTTATATACAAAGAGGTCATTGCATAGTTTAAGGTGGTGTTTATTTTTTTGAAATCAAAATGTCTGCAGTCTGCGGACCACATCTGCAAGCTTCTGCGGCAGAAAAGGTGGACCAAATATCTGCAGTCTGCAATAAGAAGACTGTTTGTTTTTAACGTCTGCGGACTGTTAAAATAAATTGAATTTTTAAACTTAATTTCATGTTATAAACATTAAAAATGTATTTTTAACAAAAAAAAAAAAGAAAGAAAAAAGAAACTGCACAGTGGCCCTTTTTTTTTTTTTTTTTTTTTTTTGGTTTAGATTAAACTGAGGTCTGAAGACCTTTGAAGAAACTGCACTATTCATTTGTCCACGACGTGACTTGAACTAGGACCGGTCCATTCTTTTTTACTACCCGGGGCAAGATAAAAATTTTATGCCCTTTTTTATTTACCGTAAAATAGAGAAAACATATATATATATATATATATATATATATATATATATATATATATATATATATATATATATATATATATATATATATATATATATATATATATATGAGAACTTGACAAAAATATCTTGAGATTGAATGTATTTAGCAAAAGGATATACCTGAAAGATTGCAGAAGTACGTAGTGTTCATGCTAAGTAGTAAATATTTATGAAGATTGTGAGTATTTAAAGTTAAGAGTGTTATTTAGGTTTAGAAACAAATATATGCATTGAAATTGAATATATCATGAAAATTTTAATTAAGGGTTATCTTGAAAATTTAGTTGATGTAATAATGATTTGCTTGAGGACTAGCAAAAGCTAAATATGAGGTATTTTGATATATGATGAATTATACATATTTTAAGATGCATATTTAATATTTTTTTACACATTTTTATAGATATTTGATACGTAAAAGATATAAATTTGTATTTTACATATTTTAAGGACTAAAAGATAAAATAAAAGATATTTAGAGCATATTCTAGAAGAAATTCGTAGCTTGGAGATTAAGCAGGATTCAAATTAAAGATATTTACAAAATGGTAGAGATCTCAAAGATTTCTGAAGATTTAGTAATTTGTGTCGCGAATATCTTGTTGCACCAAAAATTAAGGTGCCATCATATTTCTATAAATTGAAGCATGAATTTGTATTTAAAGTTATTATTGTTTTCAATAAATAGAAAGTTATTATGGAGTCAGGATGCAGATGAGTGTTCCAGAAACACCTAAGAAAAATGGAGTTGCTGAGAGGATGAACCGAACATTGAGTAAAAGGGCGAAGAACATGAGATTGCATTCAAGTTTACCCAAGATGTTTTGGGAAGATTCAATCAACACAAATGCATACCTAATCAACAGAGGCCCCTCAGTCTCGATAGGGTTCTAGATTCTAGAGGATTAATGGCAAGGGCGTGAGGTTTCATTCAAACATATTAAATTCTTCAGTTGTGTCTCGTATGTAAAAGTTAAAGACTCTTAGAGGGAATCTAGAGACGAAGTCTAGGAAGTTCACCTTTATAGGTTATGTATTGGACGACATGGTGTACTACTTTAGGATAACGAGCAGAAAAGAGTTATTAGAAGTAAGGATGTGGTGTTCAATGAGAATGCTTTATACAAGGATGAACTTGCCCAGAGATCCAACAGTAACAAACAACCATAAAAGGAATAACATCTTGAGTTAGAAGAAACTTAAAATGACGATATTATAATACCAATCAGTATTCCAAAGATAGGTGCAAGTTCAAGAAACAATGAGAGATTTGATAAAATAAGAGATAATAGGAACATGCATGAAAGTAATTCAGAGGATGAAGTTACAAAGATTGAAACTCCTTCTTTCCGTAGATCCACTAAAGTATGAACAACTCTAGTCATGTATCATCCTTCAATAAATCTCTTATTGATAACTGAGAATAGTGAACCTAGGTCTTATCTAGTAGCCTTAAAAGAATCCATATAGTGGAGGAAGGATATGGAAGAAGAATTGAGCTCACTTGACAAGAATCACACTTGGTCCTTGGTCAAGCTCCCAGTATGGAAGAAAGCACTACGAAAAACTGGGTGTTTTGGGTTAAAGGTGAGACTAACGACACCAAAAAAAGTCTATATGGTTTAAAGAAGGATCCAAGGTAGTGGTACTTGAAGTTTGATAACTTCATGCAGAGGAATGGGTATAACATATGTCAGATGGATCATTGCTATTATTTGAAGAAATTAAAATCCTCTTATATCATACTATTATTATATGTTGATGACATGTTGATTGTTGAATCTGACATGTAGGAGATTAACAAGATAAAGAAGCAGTTGACTAGTGAGATGGTTGCTATGCTACTTAAAAGGAAAAATTGTGGACTCCAGGAAGATAACATTGGGAAGGAGTGAAATGGTTGCTATGCTACTTAAAAGGAAAAATTGTGTTTTCCTTATGTTTAAGAAGAAAAGGGGTAGTTTTAGAAGGGTTCATCAATGCAAATTTAGGTAGACGTACAGACTCAAGAAAGAGCACAATAGGGTATGTGTTCATGATCAGAGGTACATCTATCAGCCGGATGTCAAGGTTATAAAAGAGTGTTTATCTTTCAACCATAGAAGCAAAATATATGGGCCTTGTAGAGGCAACTAAAGAGTTGATATGAATGAGGAGTTTCTTGTATAGAACTTAAACTACAGAATGAGGATTGTGTACTGCATTATGACATATAAAGTGCAGTTCACCTAGCAAAGAATCCAGTCTTTCACAGTAGAATGAAACAAATTCAAATGAGGTACCATTTTATTCGAAATTTAATGAATGAAGGAACTCTAAACTTGAAGAAAATCCTTGGAACAAAGAATCCAGCTGACATGTTCACCAAAGTGGTTACCATTGAGAAGTTGAAGATTTGCATGGCATTAACTGGCCTTCTAGAAGTTTGAAGAGAATGGTTTGGCAAGTGAGAGAGAGAGAGAGAGAGAGGGGGAGAGTACTTTGAGGAATAGAAAAATTTTATATGGCAGTTGAAGTTGTTCAAGCCTTCAAGTGGGATATTATTAGGGTATGAAGTCTTGATTAACATGAAGCACATGGAATTGCAATGGAGCGTTAGGTTTTAACATGGAGCACTTAGAGTTTGAGTGGAGCATCTGATATACATCAAGATGCGCCACTGAATCACAAGGTGTGCCACCTTTGTGACAAGGTGCACTACCTTCATTACATGATGCATCACCTTTGTCACAAGGTGCGTCATTCATGCACAAGGTGCGCGACCTATTTTCAAGGTGCTTGGTGCACCACCCTTGTGTGCCTTGATGTCTTTTAGGGGTGTTTGATGTCTTTCAGGGATGTTTGATGCATCATCTAGGAGCAAGGATGCACCATCATGGAGCATGATGTGCCACCAAGGTTCATGGTGTCACACCCCCAAACCAGAACGGCGGAAACATTCGGGGGCGGAGGACATCATATTCAGTATCATAACAGTTCATAGAAAGGAAAGTACACATCACCATACATATATAAAGGTTTAAAAATGTTTACATAATTGTATTCATTACATGTTCAAAAGATAAATACATAAACATCTTTCCAAAAGAAGTAATTAACGCCAGCGCGTTAATCCCAAAAGTTGATTTCCAAACCTGCTTAGCGGTTCCCTGAGAATACAAGTTATTTCAAAGAGAAAGTGTCAATAATTAAGTTGGTGAGTTCGTAAGTGGTTTAGAAAAATTGAATGCCATTCCAAAATGGGTGTATGTTTTCCAAGAAAATCCCTTATTTTCTTATAAAAGTATGAAATGCATGAGAGTATTTGTGTTGAAAAATGTTGATAGTTGAACCAAGAAAATCCCTTATTTTCCTAATAGTTGTTTGGTTTGTATACAGGAAATTCCCATATTTTCCTAAAGTAATAGTTTGTTTAATGTCCAAGACTAAAAATTGGAAGCAAGCCACATGCTTTTAAACATAGATCTATATAATAAACCTATCAGAGGATTTCCGTTTGTTAGATAAAGAATAGTTTTAATAACTACTCGTTCATCAATCAGAAGTACTATAATAATTGTGTATCCGATGAGTTTTATAACCATACTAAACATATTATGCCTGTAGCGACGTTCTTCAGGCGTCGTAGCGTTATGCCAACTGTCACCCCAAAGGACGGACTGTAGCTAACAGTCAGGGCGCGGATCATGACTTCCCGTATAGATCTATACACATTTGACAAGTTCTCCTAACGGGAGATTCTGGTTATAGACAGGACTTGTAGTATTACTTTCTAACAAGAAAGTAGTATTTGAAGATATACACGTCTCATGGATTCTCAACTAAGTCTGTATTAAAGTGATAGTTTTGTATGCAAAATTTATCATTTTTCACAATGTTTGACAAAGCATAAATCATAAGTTTTTAGAATGTATAAAACAACTTAGCAACGAAAGGTACTTTGAAATCACTATATACTTTGTATAAGTCTACTGCACGCAAAGTATGACAAGAGTTTTCCATAGTAGTAATGAATTCCAAGTGATTTATTTGATAAAAACAAGTGAAGTGAAACTTTATAAAATACACGATAATAACCGTATGTTTACTTGTATTCCCCCCCCCCCCCTAAAAGAGTATAAAAGCATTTAAAATGTATTTAAAATTTGTTTGAAGGGGGTATGAACTCACTTGATAGTTTGAAGAAGGTGTGACGAAAACCGAGCAGAACTTTGGCTTGAAAAAACGGATTTTCTCGGGATTCTCGGGAATCTCGGGAGTATAAACGACCTTCGGAACCTGAGCTAAGCGACCAGGGCTTCGGGTTTGCACGGGCACAGAAAACGAGGCAAAACGCAAGGAGAACGAGAGGAAATGAGCAAGTTTTCCCGGAACCCTCGCATCCCTTTTATAGGGGCTGAGAGGCCTCGGTACACGGGGCGTACGGGCGTACGCGGGGCGTACCCGTGCGTCATGCATGACCGAGTCCTCGACTGCCCCGGAGTTCGGATGGGACGGGGCGTAGCTCGCATAGGGGGCGGCGTGGACGAACCGGGGCCAAGGCCTTGAGTACGCTGGGCGTCGTCGTGTACGCAGGGCGTACTCACGGGACTCAGACTTCAGATAGCTTCATTTTAATTACTTCTTTTTATAGTTTATTTTAGCATATTTCATTCATAATTTAGATAATTTCCATGCATATTTTCCTTTTTGTTATTTTATGACTATTTCGGGTACTCTCGAATCTTGTGAGCATAATTGCAGGTTTTCGGGTCTAGCGGAGCGGGAGTGTTCGGAACATATAGGAGGCAATGAGATTTGGTAGACAAAAATGATGTTGGGCTTGATGGGTAGTGGCGATGATGCATGGAGTGATCTTGATGATTATTTGAAGACTTGGAGAGAAATAAACTTTAAATTTGCAAGATGCGGGGGAATATTCAAGCGTACGTAAATTATTAATCGGGCGAATTCACGAGCTTTGGAGGATTTGGAGAGGTCAAATTGGGCTTAAAATGAAGAAAAACTTGAAGTAAATGGGCTAGGAGGTGATTGGATTCGATCTGGGCCAAGTGGGCTAAGCTATGGAGGCCCAAAACCTCAAAGATGCTACATCCAGGGACCACCCGCGCAAGAGCACGCGGGTCGCGCAACCTCCTGCAGGGGCAATTTCGGAAATTCTTCTTTTGAGATATTTGAGGAAGGTTGGTGCCCATCTTTTGCATACTCTTGGACATCCGATTTTTGAAGATTCTCTCTGGAGTTTTGAAGACTTTTGAAGGCCAAGAACCCTTGAAGAACATCATATTTTTACCTCTTGATTCTTGCTTAATGTTTGGTACAATTTTCTCTAACTTTGTTTCTTTGGGTTTAGCCATGCTTGACTAAGCTAATCTTGGTTGACTTTTGGTTAATCCTTTGAACTTTTGTTGAATGTTGAAGAATCCATGAACATGTTCTTGAATCTTTATGGGAATGTTTTGTGTTTTAACATCTTATCATTACTTGTATGTTTTAGTTCATGAGTTTAAATGTGTTTGTGGTGATTAGTTGGCTAATTTCTTGATTAAGTAAAGGATCCTCAAATTAGCAAGCAACAAATGATTTTTGTGTTGTTTTTGCTTCATACAATCATAAAAACATTTCCTCCAACATGGTGGTGAAAGCATTTGACCCCTGATAGCTTCATTTTATTTACTTATTTTTATAGTTTATTTTAGCATATTTCATTCATAATTTAGATAATTTCCATCCATATTTTCCTTTTTGTTATTTTATGACTATTTCGGGTACTCTCGAATTTTGTGAGCATAATTGCAGGTTTTCGGGTCTAGCGGAGCGGGAGTGTTCGGGACGTATAGGAGGCGATGAGATTTGGTAGACAAAAATGACGTTGGGCTTGATGGGTAGTGGAGATGATGCATAGAGTGATCTTGATGATTATTTGAAGACTTGGAGAGAAATAAACTTTAAATTTGCAAGATGCGGAGGAATATTCAAGTGTACGTAAATTATTAATCGGGCGAGTTCACGAGCTTTGGAGGACTTAGAGAGGTCAAATTGGGCTTAAAATGAAGAAAAACTTGAAGAAAATGGGCTAGGAGGTGATTGGATTCGACCTGGGCCAAGTGGGCTAAGCTATGGAGGCCCAAAACCTCAAAGATGCTACATCCAGGGACCACCCGCGCAACCCACCCGCGCAGCAGCACGCGGGTCGCGCAAGGCCCTGCAAGGGCAATTTCGGAAATCCTTCTTTTGAGCTATTTGAGGAAGGTTGGTGCCCATCTTTTGCATACTCTTGGACATCCGATTTTTGAAGATTCTCTCTGGAGTTTTGGAGACTTTTGAAGGCCAAGAACCCTTGAAGAACATCATATTTTTACCTCTTGATTCTTGCTTAATGTTTGGTACAAATTTCTCTAACTTTGTTTCTTTGTGTTTAGCCATGCTTGGCTAAACTAATCTTGGTTGACTTTTGTTTAATCATTTGAACTTTTGTTGAATGTTGAAGAATCCATGAACATGTTCTTGAATCTTTATGGAAATGTTTTGTGTTTTAACATCTTATCATTACTTGTATGTTTTAGTTCATGAGTTTAAATGTGTTTGTGGTGATTAGTTGGCTAATTTCTTGATTAAGTAAAGGATCCTCAAATTAGCAAGCAACAAATGATTTTTGTGTTGTTTTTACTTCACACAATCATAAAAACATTTCCTCCAACATGGTGGTGAAAGCATTTGACCCCTCTTGGATTTGGTGACTTTTTGGTTCTTAATGCTAGTTGACTTTCACTAATTACATGCTATTTGGAATTAGTGACTTTGACTAAGGAAATTGTTATGAGCTTCTCTAGCCATTTCAACAATTAAGAAAAGTCTAGGTAATCTCAAGCTCCTTGGATTAATATAGCCAAATTGAGGATTTAAAACAAGTATTGCATCATTGAATTCTAATGATATGTTCATCAAAAGTCAAAGTGAGAAAACTTTAAGTCAACCATCTTTCCCTTATTGATTTTACATCAAATTATTATTTTTGTTGCAATTGTCTATTTAAATCATAGTTAATTCTAGTTAGCATCAAGTATTCAAAACACCAAAACCCCCCATTTTATTTTTATTGTTATTTTACAAGTATTTTTACAAAGAGATTTTTCATAGAGTTAGAAATTGAACCAATCTTCGTGGATTCGATCCCTTTACCACTATACACTATTTTAGTGTGTAACATTTAGGGTTATTATTTGTGTTGGCCTCGACAACCACCAAATTTTTGGCGCCGTTGTCGGGGATTGGTTTATTTTTAATCAATTTGTTTCTCTATGCCTAGATCTCATTGTGCAGGTACTCAAATTTAAATTCTTGAAATTAAAAAAAAAAAAAGAAGAAGTATGGTTCGGAGATGAACACTCCTTGCACCGAAGAGCGACTTTCTGAGCTAGCTCAGTTAGTTATGATGATTGAAAGTGACCAAAGTGTGCCGCCCACACCTCTTCTTTGCGATTTTTGTGCCCAAAATGGACATCATTCCGACATGTGTTCATATTTACAAGGAGAATGGGGAGACGTGCAAGAGAAGGGAAGCTACTATTTGTCAAACCAATCGAGTTATGATCAACCTCAACATGATCAATGGTGGGACAACAACCAAGTTTGGGGAAATAACCAATACCAAAACCCATACCAAACTTGGGGAAATAACCAATACCCACCAACTCCACTGTTCCAAGAACCCTATCCTTACCCTCCTCAACAAACTGAAACGCCAAGCATGTCCTTAGAGGACATTGTTAAAAGCATTGCCACTTCTACCCACATTTTTCAGGAAACAACCCAAGCTAGCCTCAAAAGCTTAGAGCAACAAATAACACAAATTGCTCAATCAATTAGTTTAATGGAAGCTCAAGACAAATTACCATCCGAAAAGAGCCCATCGCATAGTTCATGTTCCATTCCTTTGAATGATGAGAAATTTTTTGATGGCCCAAGAGTGTTATATGAAGAAGAGGAAGAAGAAGTAGAAGTGGAAGAGGTTGTCAAAGAAGAAGAAGAAATTGAAAAAGCTGACAATGAAACTATAGAGGAAGTGATAGGGGTTAATGAAAGAGAGGTTGAGCCGCCCACTACCATTAAGAAACTAACTCCATTGGTAGACCAACCACAAGAGATGGAAGCGATAAATTTGTCGGACTCTTCAAAGGATACGTATCACAAGAAAGAAGATGCCCAACCGGTCACCTACTCAAAAACCATGTCAAAGAAGGAAGAGTTGGTCACCTTAATGAACAAGTACAAGAAAGAATATGGTTGGATGATTGCTATTATCAAAGGTTTGAGTCCGGTATGGTTCTCCCGTAAAAAGAAAGTCAAATACAAGAAAAGAGTCTCAATGGAGGTGTGGAAATTAAAAAATGTCGACATGGGGAAAATTTACAAGGTTAATGGACATCGATTGAAGCCATTCAATGAAGTTTTTGATTCAAATGTCCAAGATGTCGTCCATTTGGACGCCCCAAAGTGTTAAAGTGAAGTTTGGAGGCGTCTCGCCAAAGACGTTAAAGAATGGCATTTTTGGAAAGCATTGTGTTTTTGTGTTTTTAATTTGAATAAATGACTTTTAAAGATGCTTTTGGGATTCAAAAGAATTGTTTTTGAAGAAATCAAGAGTTTCTAGGTTTTTGGGGCCTTCCAAAGCGAGAACGGGTGAAAAACGAAGAAAAATGAAGCAAAAATGAAGATCATGATCAGGGGGTTGCGCGACCCGCGTGCTGTTGCGCGGGTGGGTTGCGCGGCCAGGTGTGATGAAGCGACATTGGCCCAAGACTTAACTGCAAGGTCTGCGCGACCCGCGTGCTTCACTGCGCGACCCGCGCACTGTGCTGGGCAATTTGGGCTATTTTTGGCTATTATTTGACCAGGTGTTGACCAAAGGTTTTAATGAGTTGACCTTTTGACTTTTCTTGACCAACATTGACCGAAATTGACCCTTTTTGACCCATAGATTAAAATGTTCAGCTTCTCTTCTTCTTCATTTAATCATCTTGACCTCCCACTCCATTCCTCTCATATAACCTTCCAGCACCCACCTCGCTTGAAAATTCAAGTTGGCGGAGTTCTACCGGTCGTAATTTCACGAAACCACCGCCACAGACATTTCCCGCCGCCCGACCCTCCGATTTAGGTCCTTTCCGCCCTTTCCTTAAGCATTGAGGACAATGCTTGTTCTTAAGCTTGGGGTGGGGCATTTCCCTTTTTTTTCTTACTCTTTTTCATGCATTTTTAGTTAGGTTGCATAACATATTAGTTTAAGTTAATTTGCATTCATTTTTTTTTATTTTATAAAATTTCAAAAAGATTTTATTTTCTTCTTTTCTACTTTTTATTTTTGCATAACATTTAGTTTAAGACATTAGCATTCATGCATTTTTGTTGTCTGTTTATTCTCACCTCTCTTGGATGCCATGGAACAGGTTCACAGTTATTGTATCATTATTGGTCCAGGATCTTGTTGCTATCTCACCCATCGAATCGGGACCACTAGCTGCAGTTTGGGATTTCATACTTGGGATCAGATGCTGGTAGCTTAAAGGGGTAAGTGATCATGGCCAGGTAGTTTCATGAAGAATTATGCATACAATACTAACAACTGTAGGATATACTATAGCAACGGGTGTTCTTAGCCTTGCGGTCACTACCGCGGAGAGGATCACACTTGATCATGTTTGAACTGTTAGGATGAAGCATTGGTGCTTGTCCCCGAGTAGGATCCATATTCGGTCTCTTTACATCACCATATCTTTTTGCGATTTTCTTAGAATTTAGAGAGTCTTTTAGTCCACATTTGGACATTTTCATTATCTTTGAAAAACCACAAGTTTGAAAAGGAGCTTACATTACATCTTTATGCTCCACACATGGTCATTTTCACACTTAGGCCATTCGGATTATATCATTACCCTTTCGGTTCCACCTACACACCTTTGGGAACCAAATTTTGAGTCAAAGGGTTTTCTCATCAAAAAAAAAAAAAAAAAACAAAACAAAAACAAAAACAAAAACAAAATGAAGCATGCAAATTTTCAGTTGCAACTATCTTAGATAGGTGGCCGGTTCAATTATTGAACAAATTTTCCAACATCTTGGTCACCCGACGTTTGATATTCATTTGTATAGGTCTGTTTTATTGTATATAGATCGAGTTGTTATTTTTTTCTTTTCTTTTCTTTCTCACAAATTGGTGATCTTAAAGAGACTGTCGAGTTGGATACTACGGGAGGTTTGGGCCAACACTAAGTGAACTGATTCCTACAATGGTGCCCGAGCGATTAAACCTAGTTACACATGAGAGAAACCGGCAGATCAGAGTGTGCACTTAAAGAAGAGCTCCACCCAAGCCCATCCAGTTGCTTTCTCCCTACTACAGATGTTCTTCATTGTATACATGTTCCATTGAGGCTACGACTGCTCATCCCTCCTTACTCACCTAAAGGAGTTGTCCTGGCTGTGGTTTATGGTTCCATTGTCATCGGATGAAAAAGTTGTGAGATAGCAGCGAAATCAATTCGGACCATGTTGACTAACGTTGAACAGGTTCCATGGTTCTATCCATTCTTTTTATTTCTAGGGTAGTTCATCCCAAGTTCATTTAGTCTTGTCTTACTTGAGGACAAGTAAGGTTTAAGCTTGGGGTGATTTGATAGCTTCATTTTATTTACTTCTTTTTATAGTTTATTTTAGCATATTTCATTCATAATTTAGATAATTTCCATCCATATTTTCCTTTTTGTTATTTTATGACTATTTCGGGTACTCTCGAATCTTGTGAGCATAATTGCAGGTTTTCGGGTATAGCGGAGCGGGAGTGTTCGGGACGTATAGGAGGCGATGAGATTTGGTAGACAAAAATGACGTTGGGCTTGATGGGTAGTGGAGATGATGCATTGAGTGATCTTGATGATTATTTGAAGACTTGGAGAGAAATAAACTTTAAATTTGCAAGATGCGGGAGAATATTCAAGTGTACGTAAATTATTAATCGGGCGAGTTCACGAGCTTTGGAGGACTTAGAGAGGTCAAATTGGGCTTAAAATGAAGAAAAACTTGAAGAAAATGGGCTAGGAGGTGATTGGATTCGACCTGGGCCAAGTGGGCTAAGCTATGGAGGCCCAAAACCTCAAAGATGCTACATCCAGGGACCACCCGCGCAACCCACCCGCGCAGCAGCACGCGGGTCGCGCAAGGCCCTGCAGGGGCAATTTCGGAAATCCTTCTTCTGAGCTATTTGAGGAAGGTTGGTGCCCATCTTTTGCATACTCTTGGACATCCGATTTTTGAAGATTCTCTCTGGAGTTTTGGAGACTTTTGAAGGCCAAGAACCCTTGAAGAACATCATATTTTTACCTCTTGATTCTTGCTTAATGTTTGGTACAAATTTCTCTAACTTTGTTTCTTTGTGTTTAGCCATGCTTGGCTAAACTAATCTTGGTTGACTTTTGTTTAATCATTTGAACTTTTGTTGAATGTTGAAGAATCCATGAACATGTTCTTGAATCTTTATGGAAATGTTTTGTGTTTTAACATCTTATCATTACTTGTATGTTTTAGTTCATGAGTTTAAATGTGTTTGTGGTGATTAGTTGGCTAATTTCTTGATTAAGTAAAGGATCCTCAAATTAGCAAGCAACAAATGATTTTTGTGTTGTTTTTACTTCACACAATCATAAAAACATTTCCTCCAACATGGTGGTGAAAGCATTTGACCCCTCTTGGATTTGGTGACTTTTTGGTTCTTAATGCTAGTTGACTTTCACTAATTACATGCTATTTGGAATTAGTGACTTTGACTAAGGAAATTGTTATGAGCTTCTCTAGCCATTTCAACAATTAAGAAAAGTCTAGGTAATCTCAAGCTCCTTGGATTACTATAGCCAAATTGAGGATTTAAAACAAGTATTGCATCATTGAATTCTAATGATATGTTCATCAAAAGTCAAAGTGAGAAAACTTTAAGTCAACCATCTTTCCCTTATTGATTTTACATCAAATTATTATTTTTGTTGCAATTGTCTATTTAAATCATAGTTAATTCTAGTTAGCATCAAGTATTCAAAACACCAAAACCCCCCATTTTATTTTTATTGTTATTTTACAAGTATTTTTACAAAGAGATTTTTCATAGAGTTAGAAATTGAACCAATCTCCGTGGATTCGATCCCTTTACCACTATACACTATTTTAGTGTGTAACATTTAGGGTTATTATTTGTGTTGGCCTCGACAACCACCAACCCCTCTTGGATTTGGTGACTTTTTGGTTCTTAATGCTAGTTGACTTTCACTAATTACATGCTATTTGGAATTAGTGACTTTGACTAAGGAAATTGTTATGAGCTTCTCTAGCCATTTCAACAATTAAGAAAAGTCTAGGTAATCTCAAGCTCCTTGGATTACTATAGCAAAATTGAGAATTTAAAACAAGTATTGCACCATTGAATTCTAATGATATGTTCATCAAAAGTCAAAGTGAGAAAACTTTAAGTCAACCATCTTTCCCTTATTGATTTTACATCAAATTCTTATTTTTGTTGCAATTGTCTATTTAAATCATAGTTAATTCTAGTTTGTTTCAAGTATTTCAAAACATCAAAACCCCCATTTTTAATTTATTGTCATATTCCAAGTATTTTACAAAGAGATTTTTCATAGAGTTATCAAATTGAACCAGTCTCCGTGGATTCGATCCCTTTACCACTATACACTATTTTAGTGTGTAATATTTAGGGTTATTATTTGTGTTGGCCTCGACAACCACCAAATTTTTGGCGCCGTTGCCGGGGATTGGTTTATTTTTAATCAATTTGTTTCTCTATGCCCAGATCTCAGCGTACAGGTGACTTGATTTACAATCCAGAAATCGAAAAAGAAGCAAGGCGTTTGGCGAAGGAAAAGCGAATTGAACGTGGTCAAACTTCTAATCCTCACGGGGATCCGGAGGTCGAAACCGCTTCATCAAGCGACATAGAGCCCGATTCTAGTCCCGACCTTCGCCAAGAAATTCCCTAAACACCACCCCTACAACAAAATCCACCCATTATTGAACCAATTGAAATGGCAGACAGAGGAGAAGTTCCCGAAAGAACTTTGAGGCAAATGATGGAGACCGATGTTACACAAACTCCAACCGGTATCAATTACCCGGTTTTGGAAGGAGGCTCGGAGTTGAAGTCAAGTTTAGTCCATCACCTACCGACTTTCCATGGATTGGAGAATGAAGACCCTCATAAGCATTTGAAGATGTTCCACATTATTTGCACTAGCATGAAGCCACAAGGGTCAACCGATGACCAAATCAAGCTAAGGGCATTTCCCTTTTCATTGGCCGATAGAGCAAAAGATTGGTTATTCTATATTCCACCGGGGTCGATCAACTCATGGACCGACATGGCAAGAGCTTTCCTTGACAAGTTTTATCCCGCCTCAAGAGTCTCAAGTCTTCGAAATGAGATTTGTGGAATCCGCCAATGTCAAAATGAGACTTTCCATGATTATTGGGAGAGGTTCAACAACTTGTGCTATAGTTGCCCACAACACCAAATTCCGGAACAACTCCTCATTCAACACTTCTATGAGGGATTGTTGCCAATGGAGAGAAGGCTAGTTGATGCCTCAAGTGGTGGAGATGTCTTTAGTAAAACCCCACAACAAACAAGACAACTTTTCAACACCATAGCCGCAAATTCACAACATTTTGGCCCTCGCCAAGACATGAAGAGAGACACACAACACAAAGTTAATGAAGTGGGAACATCGAATCTTGAGTCTAAAATAAAAGATCTAACATCCGTCGTCCAAAAGCTAGCCATGGGACAAACTCCACAAGTGATGGTTTGTGGAATATGTGCAACCATGGGACATCCTACGGATATGTGTCCCATCCTTCAAGAAGATGCGGAGCATGTGAATGCCACGGGAGAATTCCAAAACTACCACAACAAACCATCCGGGTACCAAAATGCATATAATTCAAGTTGGAAACCAAATCCCAACGGAAGCTACAACCCAAGACCATTGCCTCACAATGCATTGGTTAGACCGTCCTATCCACCACCACAACCTCAATACCAACATCAACAACCACACTATCAATCCAAAACGCACCCTCCACATCATCATCAACAATCTCCTCAATCTCAACCAAGTAGCTCCGGAATGTCTCTTGAAGACATTGTCAAATCTCTAGCCACTAGTACCCAACAATTCCAAAAAGAGACAAGGACTAGTATCTCTAACCTTGAAGCACAAATGGGAGATATAGTTACGTCCATAAGCAAGTTGGAATCCCATGGTAAACTCCCTTCTCAAACCGAAAAGAACCCAAATGTCAATGTGGTGACCTTGAGAAGTGGCAAGCAAGTCGGAGAAAGTAGTTCAAAGAAGAAGCCAAGGGAAGAAGAGGAAGAAATAGAGATCATTCCCATTGAAGAACCTACAGTCAAGAACGATGCACAAGCCGGAGTTCCAAAGAAGTCCATACCTCTAGTAACACCAATAGCCACTCAACCACCGTTCCCCTCTCGACTTGCAACTTCAAAGAAGAATATGGAGGAGAAAGAGATTTTGGACACCTTCCGAAAGGTGGAAGTAAACATCCCTCTACTTGATGCAATCAAGCAAATCCCGAGATATGCAAAGTTCTTGAAAGAACTTTGTACCAACAAGAGGAAGTTGAAGGGAAATAAGAAAATTTTGATGAATGAAAACGCATCCGCGGTTTTACAAAGGAAACTTCCACCCAAATGCAAAGATCCCAGAATGTTCACGGTTCCTTGCAATATTGGAGATGTCACTTTTAGTAGTGCTATGCTTGATCTTGGTGCTTCTATCAATGTCATGCCCTATTCAGTGTATGAATCATTAAATGTCGGACCCTTAAGTGAAACCGGTGTCATAATCTCTCTTGCGGATAAATCAAGTGTCTTTCCTAGAGGTGTTTTAGAAGATGTCCTAGTGCAAGTGAACCAATTAGTCTTCCCGGCGGATTTCTATGTGATTGATCTAGATGAGCAAGTGTCTTCCAAATCGGCTCTAATCTTGCTTGGGAGACCGTTTTTGAAGACGGCTAGGACAAAGATCGATGTGTATGCGGGAAGTTTGACAATGGATTTTGATGGTGAAACAATAAGTTTTAATATTTATGATGCCATGAGATATCCTAGTGATGTTTCATCTTTGTACTTTGTTGATGTTGTTGAGCCAATTACTCAAGAATTGTTTGAGTTATCTAATGGTGATATGTTGGAGATGATCTTAAGCAAAGGATTCGATTGTGGGAAGCTAGCCGAGCAATTAAAGTTTTATTCTTTGGATCCGGAAGTTGAGAAGTTGGTAAATAAAATGGAAATGAAAAAATCCACAAGATTAGATGTCAAGCAAATTGAATTGTCCCAAACTCATACAAAATTGTCTCCATCCCTTGTTCAACCACCCGAATTGTAATTAAAGGTCTTACCTCAACACTTGAAGTATGCCTACTTGGGAAAGAATGAAACTCTTCCGGTTATCATCTCAACTCATTTAACCGAATTTGAAGAAGAGCAACTCCTTAAGGTGTTGAAGGAGCATAAAGAAGCCATGGGTTGGACGATTGCGAATATCAAGGGTTTGAGCCCCTCCACTTGTATGCACAAGATCTTAATGGAGGATGAATGCAAGCCAAGTAGAGACGCGCAAAGAAGGCTAAATCCACCAATGATGGAAGTCGTGAAGAAAGAGATATTAAAGCTTCTTGATGCGGGGATGATCTATCCAATCTCGGATAGCAAGTGGGTGAGTCCAGTGCAAGTCGTTCCAAAGAAGACGGGAATCACGGTGGTCGAGAACAACAAAGGTATGATGGTCCCCACCCGTGTGCAAAACGGGTGGAGAGTATGTATTGACTACCGCAAACTCAATGCGAGCACACGAAAAGATCATTTCCCATTGCCTTTCATTGACCAAATGTTAGAAAGGTTGACCGGGAAATCCCATTATTGTTGTCTAGACGGGTACTCTGGTTTTCACCAAATCCCGGTGGCACCGGAAGACCAAGAAAAGACAACATTTACATGCCCATTTGGTACTTTTGCATACCGGAGAATGCCATTTGGATTGTGTAACGCCCCGGCCACTTTCCAACGTTGTATGGTTAGTATCTTTTCGGATTATGTTGAAAACATAATTGAGGTTTTTATGGATGATTTCACGGTACATGGCAACTCTTTTCAAGAATGTTTGACTAATCTCACAAAAATTTTAAAAAGATGCATTGAAACAAACTTGGTTTTGAATTTTGAGAAATGTCATTTCATGGTGAGTCAAGGTCTCATTTTGGGTCACATTGTGTCTAAAAAAGGAATTGAGGTAGATAAGGCCAAAATTGATGTTATTCAAAGCTTACCTTACCCGACTTGTGTTCGGGAAGTTCGTTCTTTTCTGGGCCATGCAGGTTTCTACCGAAGGTTCATCAAGGATTTTTCAAAGATAACAAGACCAATGTGCCAACTCTTGCAAAAGGAGGTCGATTTCAAGTTCAATGAGGCGTGCAAAGAAGATTTTGACAAGCTCAAAGAGTTGCTTACATCCGCTCCCATCATGCAAGCACCAAATTGGGATCTCCCTTTTGAGATCATGTGTGATGCAAGCAACTATGCGATTGGCGCCGTTTTGGGTCAAAAGAATGGGAGGGCCTCCCATGTGATCTATTATGCATCAAGGATACTAGACAATGCCCAAAGCAACTACTCTACCATGGAGAAGGAGCTATTGGCCATAGTGTTCGCCTTGGAGAAATTTAGACAATACCTACTTGGTACCAAGGTCATAGTGTATTCGGATCACGCAGCTCTTAAGTACTTGATGACGAAGAAAGATGCAAAGCCGAGACTCATCCGGTGGATCCTACTGTTACAAGAATTTGACTTGGAAATCCGGGATAAGAGCGGATGCGAGAACCTCGTTGCCGATCATCTAAGTCGGATCACTTCAAATGAAACTCCTCTCCCATTGCGGGACGAGTTTCCGGATGAGCATCTCTTTTCCCTTACCCAATCTATTCCTTGGTATGCCGATATCGTTAACTTTTTGGTCACAAAAAGGTATCCCGACACATTCACGCGTTATCAAAAAGACAAGTTGAAAAGTGATGCAAAATACTATGTGTGGGATGAACCTTATTTGTGGAAACATTGTCCCGATCAAATCATTAGGCGATGTGTGCCCCAACAAGAGCACCAATCCATTTTGCAATTTTGTCATGAATTTGCTTGTGGGGGACACTTCGGACCTAGCCGGACTTTGAGAAAAGTCCTTGAATGTGGATTATTTTGGCCAACCATGTCACGCGATAGTTATATGTTTTGCAAAAGTTGTGAGCGGTGCCAAAGGACGGGAAACATTTCGCAAAAGAACCAAATGCCCCAAAATCCAATCCTTGTTTGTGAAATTTTCGACGTATGGGGGATTGATTTTATGGGCCCATTTCCCGTATCATTTGGCAACGTTTATATTTTACTCGCGGTTGACTATGTTTCTAAATGGGTTGAAGCCAAAGCCACAAGATCGGACGATGCCAAAACGGTTATCGAGTTTTTAAAGTCTAATGTTTTTGCGAGATTTGGTGTGCCTAGGGCTTTGATTAGTGATAGAGGGACGCACTTTTGCAACAAAATGATGGAGGCTCTATTGAAGAAGTATCACGTGACTCATCGTGTTTCCACTGCCTATCACCCTCAAACGAATGGTCAAGCGGAGGTCTCGAATCGTGAAGTGAAGTCTATTCTAGAGAAAACGGTGAATCCGACAAAGAAGGATTGGAGTTTGAGACTTGACGATGCCTTATGGGCATATCGGACCGCTTATAAGACCCCGATTGGAATGTCGCCCTTCAGATTAGTTTTCGGAAAACCTTGTCATCTTCCCGTCGAGTTAGAGCATCGAGCATTTTGGGCGGTCAAGAAATGCAACTTCGACATTGACGAGGCTGGAAGGCATAGGAAACTTCAACTCCAAGAGCTAGAAGAATTGAGAAACGAATCCTATGAAAATGCAAGGATTTATAAGGAGAAAACGAAGCTCTTCCACGACAAGTCCATCACCCGGAAGAATTTTGAACCGGGACATAGGGTCTTACTTTACCATTCACGGTTGAAGTTATTCCCGGGCAAATTAAGATCAAGGTGGATTGGCCCATTTGTTGTAATAAAGACTTTTGACCATGGAGCGGTGGAAATCCAAAGTGAAGAAACGGGACATATTTTCAAAGTTAACGGACACCGATTAAAACCATTCTGTGAAAGTTTTAATGCAAGTGTTATTGAAGTCATCCACTTGGATGCACCGGAGTGTTGAACCAAGCTAGAAGGACGTCTCGCCTAAGACGTTAAAGAGAGACATTTTTGGAAAAGCTTTATGCTTTCGTGTTTCTACGTTCGAATAAAGAAGTTTTGAAAATGTTTTGATACGTCTTTTGAAGTAATTTTTGAAGTAATTTTTGAAGAAATCAAGAGTTTCTAGGTGTTTGGGGCATTTGGGATCAAGAACTAGTGAAGAAACGGAAGAAAACAGAGAAAAATCGATTTCCGGGAGCAGGGGTCTGCGCGACCCGCGCACGGGTGCGCGGCTGGTGTGCGCGGTCGGTCTTCAACATGCAACAAAAAATCAAGCACCAAACTGCATGACATGCGCGACCCGCGCGCCCCCTCTGCGCGACCCGCGTGCTGCTTTGACGACTATCCCCTATTTTGTTGACCAGCTTTGACTTTCGTTGACCAGGTGGTTTAATGAGTTGACCAACATTGACCGGGTGTTGACCACACTTGTATATGGATTAAAAACCTCCAGCAACTCTTCTTCTTCATTTCATTCTCTCAAAAACCCCTCATTCTCTCTCAAACTCTCAAGAACACATAAACCCACTTTTCACAAAAAATTGATTTCCCGGAGTTCCACCGGTCGGAATACGACAAGACCACCACCATTCTTCACCATTTTCCGTGCTCTACAAACCCCACCTAAAGTTTACTCCGATCCATCGCCGGGTCTAGGGGCGCCACCACCACCCAACTCGCGGCTTTCCGGCCATTTTCCGGCCAACTCCTACCACCTCTCGAAATTCCGACATCACCAAAGTGTTTCTTTTTCGGGGATCTTTACATCTAACCAAACAAAACCTCAAAATCTCACCAAAAATTTTCCCATAATTTTTGAGCCACCACGAGCCGCCGCCGGATTTTTCACACAAATCAAGTTGAAAATATCCCTTCAATAAACAAGTCTTGCATTTAGGCACCCACGAATAACCAAAGCTTGGGGTGCACGGTAGCGGATTCCGGGTTCAAGTTCAATTTTGGGATAATACGGGTATTCTCTTTCCTTGGTTTTTATTACATTGCATTGTTTCAATTCAGTAATTGCATCCAATTATGCTTTGGAAATTGCCTGAGATCGTTAGTTGTTGCCCGGTTTATTTGGAAACATTGATTTGAGAAAGGTTGAGATTGGTTAATTTGCTTGGAAATTTGTTCAAAAAATTGTTTAAACTTTGGTTGGGATTTTCTCATTTTGTCTCATATTGCTGCCGAATTTTTGTTGGGATTATCGAATTAACCGAGTGGTGTTGTTGAAACCATTTTACATTGTCAAAAGTTGGGTGTCATTATTTCTTGGATTTTTTTTTTTTTGTGTTCGGTCTAAAGATAGTTGCATTGATTTGAGAGTGGTGAGGTGAGGGATTACGTTGGTGAAGTTGTTTTTGATATTGTAGGTTTCAAAAATGGGCAAAACCACGGCTCAGACACGCACCCATGGATCATCGATCGATCCTAACCCGCAAAAGGATACCGCCGGTCCATCACGCAAAGCAGCCGGTAAACGAAAAAAAAAGAGGAGAAGAGGGAAGCGATCCTTCCCTTACAAATGCTGAGATCAAAACCTATCGCTCCAATCTTCGGGGTCGCGCAATCCGGCCGACAAAATTCTACCATAAAAAGTCCATGAAAAAGCTTGGGGTGCATGATGGTGTATACCATTTGTTCATAAAACTCGGTTGGCGTGGTTTTCTTCGACTTTGTGACAGAACTTACGAGGAACCCACAATGGAATTTCTTAGCACATATGCACGAGATGATGACACGGAAGTCCTCACATTCCAATTGAAAGGGGAGCATCATAGACTCACATACGAAGAGCTTGATTCTATCATGGGTATAGACGATCCATTCCGCATCAGCCCCCGAAATCAAGAGTATCAAGATTTTCTGCGTTACCCTGATGCAAACTTTTGGATGCAAATTTCCGATCTCCCAACCTTCAACCCAAGCCGACAGCGAGCCAAGCACATCGTTCACCCCTGTTGGCGAATTGCTCACCGAGTCCTTACGACGAGTATCTTCGGGCGTCTCGAGCCCGGTCAAATCAACAGATGTGAGCTATTTTTCCTCCGAAGCATGAGGCGTGCACTCTCCCTCAGTTTTTCAGGCTTCTTTTTAGACAAATGTGACTCCAAACGCCAATGTTCCTCAGGGGAAATTTTCATCGGGGGACTTATCACGATTATAGGTCGAGCCGTCGGCCTAGACTTCCCGGATCCCGAGTACATACCTGTCGACACCCCACCAAACTTCCTGCTAGATTGTGACACTCTCATCCGGATGGAGATGTTGCTCGATCGGGGAACCCGCACGTACAGTTGGTTAGACTCTGACAAAGCCCCGGTTTACATCCTGCCAAGTTGGATCGGTTCTTCATCCGATACAGGCGACCCTGACACTTGGCTTCCTCCAGATCAATTGACCCAAGTAGGTGTATTCCCAGAATTCGGTGATGATGAGGGTGACGACGCAGAGCAACAAGAGGAAGAAGATGACGAAGAGAACGACGAGATGCCCGAAGCTGAGGATCATTTTGACCAGCCCTCGATGCAGCAGCCGATGTTTCTGCATGATCAATTCCAGGCCCCTCCACATCATTTTGACCAGCCGCATCAGCAGGAGGGACACAAAGTCCCACCATATTCCCCCCCCCCCCCATGTTCTTTGACCAATTTGCCACAATGTTCTCCACGGTGCAACGCATCGACGCCCAAACGCAAGAGAATTCGAGAGCCATCCTAGATGTGGCAAGCCGTGTTGATCGATTGGAGCAGTCCTCCTCTCACACTTCCCGCCAGGTCCAGGATATGTGGGACTACCACTATCGCCACGGGCATTTCCCGCCGCCCGACCCCCCGATTTAGGTCCTTTCCGCCCTTTCCTCAAGCATTGAGGACAATGCTCGTTCTTAAGCTTGGGGTGGGGCATTTCATTTTCCTTTTATTTTTTTCATGCATTTTTAATTAGGTTGCATAACATTTTAGTTTTAAGCTAATTTTCATTCATTTTTTTTTAATTCCAAAAAGATTTTATTTTCTTCTTTTTCCACTTTTTATTTTTGCATAACATTTAGCTTAAGACATTAGCATTCATGCATTTTTGTTGTCTGTTTATTCTCACCTCTCTTGGATGCCATGGAACAGGTTCACAGTTATTGTATCATTATTGGTCCAGGATCTTGTTGCTATCTCACCCATCGAATCGGGACCACTAGCTGCAGTTTGGGATTTCATACTTGGGATCAGATGCTCGTAGCTTAAAGGGGTAAGTGATCATGGCCAGGTAGTTTCATGAAGAATTATGCATACAATACTAACAACTGTAGGATATACTATAGCAATGGGTGTTCTTAGCCTTGCGGTCACTACCGCAGAGAGGATCACACTTGATCATGTTTGAACTGTTAGGATGAAGCATTGGTGCTTGTCCCCGAGTAGAATCCATATCCGGTCTCTTTACATCACCATATCTTTTTGCGATTTTCTTAGAATTTAGAGAGTCTTTTAGTCCACATCTGGACATTTTCATTATCTTTGAAAAACCACAAGTTTGAAAAGGAGCTTACATTACATCTTTATGCTCCACACATGGTCATTTTCACACTTAGGCCATTCGGATTATATCATTACCCTTTCGGTTCCACCTACACACCTTTGGGAACCAAATTTTGAGTCAAAGGGTTTTCTCATCAAAAAAAAAAAAAAACAAAAAAAAAACAAAAAAAAAAACAAAAACAAAAAAAAACAAAAAAAACAAAAACAAAAACAAAAAAAAAAAATGAAGCATGCAAATTTTCAGTTGCAACTATCTTAGATAGGTGGCCGGTTCAATTATTGAACAAATTAACATCTTGGTCACCCGGCGTTTGATATTCATTTATTTAGGTATGTTTTATTGTATATAGATCGAGTTGTTTTTCGCAAATTGGTGATGTTAGGGAGATTGTCGAGTCGGATACTACGGGAGGTTTGGGCCAACACCAAGTGAATCGATTCCTACAACGGTGCCCGAGCGATTAAACCTAGTTATACATGAGAGAAACCGGCAAATGTGAGATCAGAGTGTACACTTAAAAAAGAGCTCCACCCGAGCCCATCCAGTTGCTTTCTCCCTACTACAGATGTTCTTCATTGTATACATGTTCCATTGAGGCTGCGACTGCTCATCCCTCCTTACTCACCTAAAGGAGTTGTCCTGGCTATGGTTTATGGTTCCATTGTCATCGGATGAAAAAGTTGTGAGATAGCAGCGAAATCAATTCTGACCATGTTGACTAACGTCGAACAGGTTCCATGGTTCTATCCATTCTTTTTATTTCTAGGGTAGTTCATCCCAAGTTCATTTAGTCTTGTCTTACTTGAGGACAAGTAAGGTTTAAGCTTGGGGTGATTTGATAGCTTCATTTTAATTACTTCTTTTTATAGTTTATTTTAGCATATTTCATTCATAATTTAGATAATTTCCATGCATATTTTCCTTTTTGTTATTTTATGACTATTTCGGGTACTCTCGAATCTTGTGAGCATAATTGCAGGTTTTCGGGTCTAGCGGAGCGGGAGTGTTCGGGACATATAGGAGGCGATGAGATTTGGTAGACAAAAATGATGTTGGGCTTGATGGGTAGTGGCGATGATGCATGGAGTGATCTTGATGATTATTTGAAGACTTGGAGAGAAATAAACTTTAAATTTGCAAGATGCGGGGGAATATTCAAGCGTACGTAAATTATTAATCGGGCGAATTCACGAGCTTTGGAGGATTTGGAGAGGTCAAATTGGGCTTAAAATGAAGAAAAACTTGAAGAAAATGGGCTAGGAGGTGATTGGATTCGATCTGGGCCAAGTGGGCTAAGCTATGGAGGCCCAAAACCTCAAAGATGCTACATCCAGGGACCACCCGCGCAAGAGCACGCGGGTCGCGCAACCTCCTGCAGGGGCAATTTCGGAAATTCTTCTTTTGAGCTATTTGAGGAAGGTTGGTGCCCATCTTTTGCATAATCTTGGACATCCGATTTTTGAAGATTCTCTCTGGAGTTTTGAAGACTTTTGAAGGCCAAGAACCCTTGAAGAACATCATATTTTTACCTCTTGATTCTTGCTTAATGTTTGGTACAATTTTCTCTAACTTTGTTTCTTTGGGTTTAGCCATGCTTGACTAAGCTAATCTTGGTTGACTTTTGGTTAATCCTTTGAACTTTTGTTGAATGTTGAAGAATCCATGAACATGTTCTTGAATCTTTATGGGAATGTTTTGTGTTTTAACATCTTATCATTACTTGTATGTTTTAGTTCATGAGTTTAAATGTGTTTGTGGTGATTAGTTGGCTAATTTCTTGATTAAGTAAAGGATCCTCAAATTAGCAAGCAACAAATGATTTTTGTGTTGTTTTTGCTTCATACAATCATAAAAACATTTCCTCCAACATGGTGGTGAAAGCATTTGATCCCTCTTGGATTTGGTGACTTTTTGGTTCTTAATGCTAGTTGACTTTCACTAATTACATGCTATTTGGAATTAGTGACTTTGACTAAGGAAATTGTTATGAGCTTCTCTAGCCATTTCAACAATTAAGAAAAGTCTAGGTAATCTCAAGCTCCTTGGATTACTATAGCAAAATTGAGGATTTAAAACAAGTATTGCACCATTGAATTCTAATGATATGTTCATCAAAAGTCAAAGTGAGAAAACTTTAAGTCAACCATCTTTCCCTTATTGATTTTACATCAAATTCTTATTTTTGTTGCAATTGTCTATTTAAATCATAGTTAATTCTAGTTTGTTTCAAGTATTTCAAAACATCAAAACCCCCATTTTTAATTTATTGTCATATTCCAAGTATTTTACAAAGAGATTTTTCATAGAGTTATCAAATTGAACCAGTCTCCGTGGATTCGATCCCTTTACCACTATACACTATTTTAGTGTGTAATATTTAGGGTTATTATTTGTGTTGGCCTCGACAACCACCACATCCCTTTTATAGGGGCTGAGAGGCCTCGGTACGCGGGGCGTACCCGTGCATCATGCATGACCGAGTCCTCGACTGCCCCGGAGTTCGGATGGGACGGGGCGTAGCTCGCATAGGGGGCGACGTGGACGAACCGGGGCCAAGGCCTTGAGTACGTTGGGCATCGTCGTGTACGCAGAGCGTACTCACGTGACTCAGACTTCAGATAATACTGAAGTTTTCAATAAAAATCTATATTAATTATTTATCAAACTTCAAAAATTCATATCTCCTTCATACGAACATTGTTTTCGACGTTCTTTATATCCATGCGTAGGTGAGACTAAGATCTACAACTTTCGTTTAGATTCCGTCGACAAATTCCGAAATTATTTTTATTATTTATTTTTTTAAAAGGTTGGGGTAAGAAAATTCGTTAAAAATTCATAACTTTTTCACACGATGTCCATTTTGGGCGTTCTTTTTATGTACATTTGTAGTTTAACGATATCTATGACTTTCATTTAGACACCTAAGGTCAAAAAGTATTTTATTGAAACTTTGCGTTTTTACGTAACTTCGTATTGCCGGTTTTTGTCGGAAAACTTAGAATGGCCATAACTTCTTCGTTATAACTTGGATTTTAGTGTTCTTTATATGCTTGGAAACCTTAAGACGATATTTACTACATAGCGTACTCCAAACAGAGCTTTTGAATACTTCATTTTTCGATGATATTCTAATCCATTTTCAAAGAGGTTACAAGACTCGATCTTCAATGACCTGAAATGATGGGTTGTTACACATGGTGCTTCATCATGGCCCTTGATGCACCACCTAGGTGTAAGGTTCACTATGATGCTCATGATTTTATGATGCTGCTAAAAAAATAAAGTTGCTCAAGGAGGATGCTCCATATAGTTGATGCGTTATCATGATGTGTCATGGCCCATGGTGGCTTATGATGCGCCATCATGACTCGTGATGCTCCATCATGAGTATGGCCGATGCTCATGAGGTTGAAGATTCTAGAAGTGCATGCATGGCATTCTGTGATTTGTTGGAAATTAGAGCATCCCATTCATGAGATAGTTATGGATGGGCCTGACCCATCATAATTAGGATTTCTCATGCTTGCCTATATATAGGTTCATATCCATACCATTATAAATTGCTAGTTTTAGTGAGAGCTCAAAGTGAGATACAACATTTCATGTTTGTAATAGTTCTTCAAAGTTAATAAAATCCTATATATATATATATATATATATATATATATATATATATATATATATATATATATATATATATATATATATATATATATATCGTTCACCCGTAGACATAAGTTACCTTGATCGAACCACATAAATATTGCGTTAAGTTTTTTTTGAAGTTTTATTTCCGCAAGTTTCACCGAAGTTTGTTTGACGTTTGTCTGAAGTGCTTAACTTGTTTTGTTGTTATCCCAACAAAATTTTCTATTATGTAAAATAGGCTCTAATACCATTAATGTGTTTTAATAACTAAAAATGATACTTCTTCTAAAAACGAAAACAAAAACGATTTTAAAATAAGTATTATTTTGTGACCATCCCACCGAAGATCCAATTACATGAATTAGAAGGATTATAAAACAACCATATGATGTTTAGGATGACAACCTATGAAGCCTTTGATCCTACTTGGTATTAGAGAGTTGATGATGGAAATAGAACCCAAAGAAGAGCTCATGTTTAATGTATCCACCAACAAGTATAAGTCACAAAGAATGCTAGTTCTTAACTTGTATTAAGTACTTCTTAAACCTTTATGAACCAAACACATTTTAGTCTTAAAGGAGAAGCGCATAAGATACCAACTTCTTTCACTAGTCTTCAAAAGAGAAAAAAAAAAAGGGGGATAAGGAGGTCTTGGCCAAGAGAGAAAAAAATAAGCAAAGATATAGCACAAATGAAATCCTTTGTTTCTCTTTTAGACACACATATCATATCTAAGACTCATATGTCTACAAATGTCAAATGTATGACACTTAAGGAGTGTAGTGTGTGTAAGAAGGAATATTGCAAGCAGCCTTAACCCATTTCTTCATCGACTCCACCAAGCGAGGAAGTAAGTGATATTTGGAGTGTCTTCACTCAATATGTGTATTAGTTTATATACATTATATAAATGAACTTAAAGAGGTCCAAAACTTTTTACATGGCATATTAAATCATACCTAATGATATAATTGTTAGTTTAACTCTAAGTAAATATTATTTTCATAAAATAATAAATTTTCAATCAAATACAAGAATTGACAATATTTAATAAGTGACTACTTGCTATAGACGCAACACTATAGGATCATATGTTATTAATTAGTAATGTCATTATAAAATTATTCTTGAGCATATAGATAGAACAATTTCCTTTTAAGATACTGTCTATGTGTTTAAAAATATTTTTTTGCCTTTCGTATTATCGACACATCTCTTTTGTGACAAACAATATCCTTGAGTTTGATGAGTGAGAAATGGGCATTTTCTTTAAGTTCAACAACATTTACAATATAGTAATATGAGATTCCAACAATATATGTCAAAACTTATTTAGTATTTGAACAAGTTTTCCATATAGAGGGTAATAAGAGATTCTAGCTTGAAGTTGTCTTTGTGGTTTGCCAAAATTTCACGTTTGGTCCTTAACTTTTGTTTTGCACTCGGATCATCCCTAGGTTTTGATTTTGTTATGGTGTAAGTCTCTGCCTAATTGAAAATGACTATAATACCCTTAATATTTTATTTTTCAGTATTTTTAATATTTTATTAATTAAATTAATCAGCTAATACTTAATATACATAGGTGATAGGTCCCACCTCACTCCTAACCCTACCCCAATGATCTCCCATTCTCCCCTCATATGTCATTCTCACACATATGAAAAAGAAAGTAACTTAACCCCACCACCGGAGACACCAAATCATAGCTACTAGAACCACCAGATTGCCAGCGACGGATGCACTAAAAACCCTCAGACCGCCGTCTGCTTTGTGTTTCTCAACTTTTTCTTCTTGTTCCTTCTATTTCTCTCACCGAAAACCTCTTCCACCGCTATCATTAGTTCTAGAAAGGTTTTCCCGGCGTCGAGTTCTCTCTACTCCGTCTTCCTCCTATTTTTTTCCTGATCTGCTTGTTGATCGCTTTCCTGAAGTAGATCTATTTGGCGATGGTCGATGGCAGTGGCGGTGGCAACAAATCCAATGGTGGAGGCTTCAGGGCATGGTGGTTGTGGATTTAGAGCGGCAATGGTTTACATCGATGTTTTGGTCGTTTGAGTTTTGGTCTTGCCGGGTTTGAGTTACAGGTTAGGGTTAGAAGAGTGGGTGATGTTTTTCCGGGGGCTGGCTGGTGTTTGCTTTATATTTGTTCAGATATGCATCAACTTTGGTTTTCATATCTCATCAATTGTTTAGGTTATATAATAGATTTTTCTGGATGTCTTTTCATTTTTCCAATGGTGGCCGATGGTGGTTTCCAGTGGCTGACAGGTTTCTGATGATGGTAGCGAGTAGTGACATGTGGTGGTGATGGTGTGATTGTTTGATTTCTTGTAAGATTTTCAGGTTTTCGGGTAGATTATGGTTTGATAATTGTTTGAGATTCGATTGTAGTGTTTTCTAGTGCCTGGCGGCGGCTGAAAGTTGGTTGATGGTGGCCGATGACTGTTTGTGGTAGTGGAAGTGATAGGAGTAGAGCATGAGTGGGAGTGTAAGTGGGTCGATAAATCACTTAAATCATTTCTTTTAATTAAAATAATAAGAAGAAAATTAAAAAAGAAAATATTAAGGGCATTATAGTCATTTCCTATTAGATAGGGCTTTAAAATGTAACAAAATCAAAACCTAAGGACGGTTCGAGTGCAAAACAAAAGTTAGGGACCAAACATGAAATTTTAACAAACCACATGATAGATGATTCCAATAATTTGTTCTATACTATAATTGCTTTGGTCATGGACAATTGGTTGTTGATCAATTTCCTGTTAAAAATATTTCTTCAAGTTAATAATTTTCATAGATCCTCCAAAGGTTAGTGGTTATGTATGAGACCATGAAGAATTCAATTTAATTGTTCATTTAATCTTGTGAACCATTCGACTTGAACAGGTGATCTAAGGGAAAGTGTTTTCAATGACATGTATTGATGAACCTTTTATAAATATATAATTAATTTTAGTCAAATATTTTATATAAACATGTTTATTTATAAATTTTAATTATTGTAAAAAATAAAATGTTGAAATATTATAAATAAAAGATAAGATAAAACTTAAAAGGCAAAAAAAATTAAGTTTAAAAGGTTTAAAATAAAACTAAAAAAAATACTTTGATTTTTGTATAGGTCTTATGAATTGTTCCCTATTTTGGTAAGATCAATCGAATACATCCCATAAATATCAAAGGTACGAAAAGTACCATATGTTTGAAAAACAAAATCTACAAACAACACATCGATCCACATGTTGATTTTTTGCATGCAAAAATTAATTCCAATAATACTTTGATAAAAAAAACACATTTAATTAGTTTATCAAAAAGTTTTAATTAATTTAAAGAAAAATTAAATTGCTTCCTACCTTTTATTCCTACAATTATTCCTACCCACTAAAATTATGACAAATCACTATTCAATTTAATTGTATTTGATATATTCCTAATATAGTTTTAATGATTTAGTTTAAAAATTATGGAAAGATTACACTTGTCATAATTTTATTTGGTAGGAACATTTGTATGCACAAAAAGTAGGAATCAATTTAATTTCTCTTAATTTTATCGTTTCTTTTAACTATTTCCAAAAACATGAATAACATGTTCAATAACAATAAAATACCAAAAATATTTTTTGTTTTTCATAGTCCTAATTAAAGAAGCTTTGATGCTACTGTTGATGAGTGTTGATAAATGATATTTAAAACAATCATAAATAAGATCAAACAATGAAAACGATAATAGTTTAAATTTTTAACTAAATCCACAAATAATCAACCATAGCTAGCGTGTTTAGAATACTATTTCAATATTGAAAACACATTATCAAAGAAGATAATCTTCAATGGTTAATCCACATAGAGCAAGCAACAGGGAATGATAGACATTAAATTGATCAAACTCTTCCCATTCTTTTTACATTACAAAAGCCTATACTAAAACTCCGACGATTATCCGTAACTATTGAGGGTGTGGCCCTTGAAAATTACACCGCTAGGGCCTGTTTACAACGAACCAAATCGTATATTAATTTGTTATCGAAGGGAAAAAGAACATATTAGTTCGTCCTTATGCCCAAAATATTAGGCTATTACATATACTCTACAATGTGCTTACCAACACCTTAGTTCAACATCGGCTTCACTACATCCTTACCTATTTTAAGAAATATCTACCACTCTACCCTCATCACTTTTATGTAAATATATAAAATAAATAAAAAGAGGAGAAAAGAAAAAGAAAAGAAAAAAAAGAAAGAGAAAGAGGAAGAGAGATCGTGGAGCTCTTGCCTCAAGTCACTTCACACCACCACCATGACCTTAGTGGGACGTTTGGGGTCCCGAGCTACTGCTCAATTATCGGTACACAGTGTAATTTTTTTTTTTGGTTTTTTCTATTAGTTGCACTTGCTTGAAGGACGAGAGACACCCCTACTAAAACAGTCTGCATCCGCCACTGACCACCACCATCCCAAGGTTCTTAATTTTATTTGGAGCTACGAGGAAAGCTTAGATATCGCCTCAGTAGGTTTTTGTGTTTTTTATGCCAACAAATAAAAGTGTAAGTGTAAGGACCAAAAGTATCTAGTGGTTAAAAAATTGTGTAAAAAACCTAAAGGCCCTAAATGTTTCTATTGCTAAGGTGTGATTGCTACATAATCACATGGGAATTCCCATCATACCGTATAGCATTAGTGTATATGTAGCAAAGATGACCAAGCTGCCAACCAAAATACTAGTAGAGTATGCAGCAAAAGAGGATAAACTCAAGTTTAAGGACGTACAACACATCGATCTTTGAAATATAAAATATCTATCAGGAACTACTATAATCTTCTTACAAAAACGTATATACATGCATGATTAACTCTAGATTTTATAACTAGGTTCAGAGACACCCTACTAAGCCCCTAAAATCCTTAATTTATACCTTACTACCACGAATTTGACTTGCATTTTCTAGTTTAGTGAAGTGGTACTTCAACCCTCATGCCTTATCATTATAATCTAAATCCCACTCTATCCTTAATTCTTCTTAAAACTCAACCACGTTCGTCTTTTTGAATGTTTGATGTCGTCATCTTCATCATTCTTTTCTCTCACCTCCTCAATCCTGTTGACAGCTTCTTTAATGTCCCATCTTTTTTCCACGTTAGGTTCACAACAATTCAACCCTATATTCAACAACGTCAACATCTGCCCTTCGTTACGCTTATCAAACCCTCCCATTTCCTTATCCAATACATCACTCGTCGGCTCCTCCTTCATCACCGAGTCCATGAAGTTCGCAAGCTCTGAATCGCCACCTTTGCTTTGTTGGAACGAGTTTGCTGGGAACTTCCCTGTCATGATCTCTAGAATCAACACGCCAAGACTCCATACATCTGTCTTCTTTGTAATACGTCCATGTTGCTTGTACTCTGGTGATTTAAAAGAGATCATTACATCTCGCGCTTGTTCTTGGTTTGTAATAGGAACTAATCCGTAGTCTGTGAGGAGCGAATCGAACTCTGGATTTAGTAAAACGTTTGATGATTTGAGGTGACCATGAGGTGCGATCAAGCTTGGAAGCTCATTGTAGAGGTGTAGAAGCCCTCTTGCGATACCTTTCACGATCTTCAACCGAGTAGGCCAATCCAGTGTTTGTCTTACGTTAGATCGCCTTCCTAGACGTTTTTAACAACAATTAGTTGCAACGATGCTAAGTATGTGATTATGGACATATATTTTAGGAAAAGAAAACGTATATATATACCATGAAGATGAACGGCTAAGCTGAAGTTTTGAACGTAGTTGGCAACAAAGAGTTTCTCTTCTTCTTGATAGTAAAATGCGATAAGTGGGACTAAGTTAGGGTGATTCAACTTACCTAACCTTCTCATATGCTTCACAAACTCATCGTTTGTAACGTTGTTCATGTGCTTGAACCTCTTCACCACTATGACTTTCTCACGAGTGAGAGCCGCTTTGTAACTTGATCCGAACACCCCACCACCAAGTATCTCCGCCGACGCCTTTAACAGGTCTGCTAAATCGAACTTTTCTGTGTCGTTTCTGAAGAATGTCAACTTGTGAGATGAATCAATCTTCTTGGCTGTGGTTTTACCACAACCTTGCTCCATCTTATCATGGTGATCAGATGGAGTAGCTCCCTTCACGTAAGTTGGTGGTACTTGAAATGAATCTTTTGCAGATGGGCCGAAGTGTCGCAGGATTAAGAAAGCGGCAGTGATCGCCGCTAACGCTGCAACCACCACCGATGCTATCAAGATGATCGTGCTGGTGGGGATCTCCGCCGTGCACTTCTTCAATGGTGGTCCACATAGCTCGCTGTTACCTAAAGGCGAAACGACATCATGAAAAACACAACCTTGAAAAATTCACAAGCTTTTTTCGGTTTTCACCATGGATGAAATCTAAAATTGAATAACTCACCGGAAAATTGACTTGCCGGAAACTTTTGAAGGCGTTTCGGAATAGTACCCCGGAGATGATTGTTTGCAAAGTTTACGATCATTAATTTATCACTCACAAACACGGGTATCGCACCTTCAAACTGATTATTTTGGAGCATCAAATCTCTTAACCTTGGTAATGTGGTGAGTGAGAAAGGGATTCGACCTTTGAAATGGTTATCCGCTAAATAAAGCTTCTTGAGCCTCCTCATCCCCTCAAAAGCGTTCGAAGGAACTTCTCTGGAGAACTTGTTGCCTGTCAAGAAAATACTTCTTAATCCACGTAACTTTTTGAACTCCGGGAATTCTCCTTCAAAACTATTGTTTTGAAAACTTATCGTTATCAAAGATGGCAATTTTGTTAATATGTTCATGTCAATGATGCCACCGAGTCCTTTTCCCTCAAGTCTTATACCCGAAATGGCGTCGTTGATGCAAAGAATACCTTCCCAATTGGGTTTGTTGCCATTGCATGGGATGGTGGAGGGGTTCCAAGTGGTTAGCTTGTTGCCATTGGTAACAGAATTCTTGAATTCAAGAAGGGTGTCGGATTCCGAACTATTTACATAGTGGAGGATTGAAATACAAATGAGAACATGAAGAAAAAGGTGGGCCACCGTCATGACAATGGCGGAGATTGGCAGTGGTGCGCGCACGGAAAGTGCGCGCCCACCGGAAAAGCAATGGAATATGGACAATGATGGCTGCCGCAGGGGGTGCAGAAAGCCAGAAGATGAAAGGGATTTTCGTGGGGATGAACGAAGGGCATGAGAGAGAAAGAGATTTTAGAGAGAAGGAAAGAAAATGAACATGATTAGAAGAATGAAAATGTACAATTGGCTCATACAAGGTTTTCTATCAGACTTATACGGGTTACCTTTAGTTTTTCAAGAATTAATTTCACATATACCTTATTTCAATTCGTATAAGATACTTATATATATTATATGGTCTACTATATATCTATCATGTGTGTCGAGAGATTGTCACGTTGTCATACCACTTTAATTTCTTGTCTTGTATGCAACATTTTTTTTTAATTATTATTATTTAAAACGATCTAATTTACATAAAATCAAAGTTTTCATTAAACTAAAAGGCATATGATAACAAAATATAACTTGAAATTAAAACATAGGGATCATAAAACATAAAAGGGTGTATATATTATATATTGGTGTCATTTTGTGCATCCCTTGACAACTTGCTAAAATTCTAGATACCAAAAATGTTTATTTTTTTCTTGGCAGAAAATTTCAATAGTAGTGTTTAACACTGTTCCATCATTTTCACAATTTGGCCAATCATGTCTCAATTTATTAACACAGCATTAAATTGTAGTTCGTGTTCTTCCATTAGGTGTAGATTTGATCTATGCTTAGTAGCGACCTCGATTCATTTTGTTGAGTGATTCTGTTCCAAAAAGATGACTCACTTTCCTAGATGCCGACCAACGGGTCCTCTGATACATTAACCCATATACAGACTAGTATTTTATCACTATACTCACTTTCTTGAGAAGGAAAATAAATTGCACAAACATTCTTGACTAGCATTGTAACCTGGTAATTGTACTCAAACAATAACATAAACTTTACGTCCTTGATGGGATGAAATCTTGGTTTTAAAAAGCGAGATGTGCTCCGATGCGATAAGGGTCCCGAAGTGCGATGCGTGATGCGCGTGCATCACGTAGATGAGGCGCACAAATAGTCATTAGTGAAACATAATGTGTTATGCATGATTACGAGTATACTAAAACACCGTAAATATATATATATATAAATAGTAGTGCATAGTAGCAAATATTGATAACTAAATAACTAATAGTCTATTAGTAATGCAAAATGAAACTAACAGATCCAAAAAGTAGTGCATACTGCATAATAGCAAATATTAATAACTAAATAACTAATAGCACATAATAGCAAATATTAATAACTAAATAACTAATAGTCTAATAATAGTGCAAAATGAAACAAGTAGACTCTAATATCATTTCCATCACTCATCAACATCATCATAATCATCAACCTCAAGCACCATATCTCCATCCTCATCACCAAACAAGCCAATATCCTCTTCCCTTAACAACTTTTGTGTAGAAAGTGCATGTGAAGTTGTTTCTAATCTTAGGGTCTTGGGTACCATATCTTCTTGTCGGATCAATGTTAGATCGAGTATCCATTATAGAAGAGTAGAAGTGTAGAATAAAACAGAGGTGAGTGATGAACTAACGAGTGATGATCTAAGAAGATGTCGATCAGATCAGTGATAAAGAAAGAGAGAAGAAAGACAGAACAAAAGGAGACGAAGAAGATTCAGTCGCAAGAGAAAAGAGAGAAGAAAAACGTACGCATGGGTATGGGTTATGAGTATTGTACGCGGCTACACGTTATCTCATAATCTAGGGTACATAAAAGTAGGGCCGATTAGTTTAATTAAACAATGCATGGGCTTTTTTAATTGGATTTTATATAAAATTTTCAAATAAATTGGGTCTGTCCAGGATGCATCGGGATGCACAGAAGCATGATGCGCTTGGATGCGCACACATCACCTCGCAACATGGACTTCGCATCGCAACAACATACAGAAGCGCTTTTATGCGCTTCGATGCGCATCGTGCCTGATGCACGCTTTTTTAAACCAAGGATGAAATCTTGATGAAAGGGATACTAGAGTCGATAAGCACATTAGTGACTATGTTGATGGTAGGAGTTAGTTGATGAAAATGGGATAAAAGTCAAAGCGCGTTGTTAATATGGAGGATTGGTGAATTGTGGAAGATGTGAACCATGAGAAAATACTCATATCTTCATTAAATGGACGTTATGATCATGAGAGTTGTAATTTAAGTAGGTTGTGAATGGTTATCAGTTATGAAAATACCTTAGTATACATATGGAGTCCAAAATGCTACTTTTTGATGTGCATCTAACAACAAAATAACAAATTTATCAAATATGAAGCACACTATGATACAAAAGCATAAAAAGATGTCATCTAGTGAGGAGAGAAATTGATTTTTTTTTTTACATTTGTTTGGTGCAAATGAGAAATATTGCATATTACATAATTTCAAAATCTGAAATCATAAAAATAATTAACATTATTGAGTGAAGTGTTGTAAACAAATAATTGAACATTATAATTAGCGGGTTATGAGAGGTTCAACTGCAGCTAATGGATTTACTTGGTATGAAAATGCAAGTTGCCATAAGTCAATCACAGATTTCTTCACAAACAAGGCCTGTTTTTTGAGAATACTGCAACCACAAATATATAATAAAAAAAATAATTATTATATACCGAATCAAATATTGACAATTTTCTGTAGTTTTGTGATCTATTCCATTAATATGTATCCTGCTGCTAAATTGCTACATTCTATGATCATGTGTGGTTGTTGTGTATAATAGGAATGAATTTTAATAGCATTTATAAAATGCAGTTTATATTAAAACGTTACAATTGTACCTTGTTATCGTATATTTCTTCCTCCTCATATAATAGTATGTGAGAAGCATGAAAATCGTGATCAAGATACTTCCATTTGATACTGCAAACCGGACCCCACCAAACTTTACATTAAGGGTCCGGAACCACCATAATGTAGGAACACGTTGTCCGGAATATCTTAAAATTGCTTGTTTTGCATCGACTTGTTTCGCGGATTCCAAGGTTTTTGAAGATCTTGAGGTTACATTTTCGTCTGTTACCAATGCCGACGTGGAGGCTTGAGATACTGTATCCTTGGAAGAGTGAATGGAATGTAAACGCCGTAAAAGCTCCTAAAATTGAAACCGTAGGAGGGTAATTTAGTAAATATCAGGTGTCCAAAGGGAAAAATAAACCAAACCGATACTCATTTAAGGGTATTGGTTCGGTTTATGGTAGAATCCAATGGAATTAGAATTTGAGATTCCATTCCATTCCATGACATGTTTGTTTGTCGATTCAATGGAATCCAATTCCGTTGGAATTAACCATTCCATTCCCTCCCCAATTCCATTGGACTCACTCTTAAGTCTTAGGCTATGTTTGGCACGCTGCAGCTAGCTGATTAGCTAGATTATTTTTTGAGTTTTTTTAGGTAATAAGTTTGGCGAGCCAAAAAGTAGCTTAAAAGCTAGCTTTTTAAAAAACTACTTGAACTAGCTTTTTAAAAGTTTTTTAAAATTTTTCCAAATATAACCTTAATTAATTATAAACATCATATTTTTCTCAATGACCTTTTATATCATTTTATATCTTTCAGCTAGTTTATCTGCTAGTTTTTACCAAACGTCATTTTTTATCGGCTAGCTTATAAGCTAGCAGCTATCTCTTCAGCTAACAACAATTGTTTTCAGCTATCAGCTAGCTCTTCAGTTAATAGCTAGCTTTTCAGCTAGTACGCCAAACATAGTCTTAATCTTCATTTGTGCAAAAGACATGAATGCCCTTCTCATTCTGATCATCGAAAATAGCTATAGAAAGGTTACCTGGCGTATATGCTCGGGTAATGCAGCTTTCTCAACCCAAGAAATTCCAAGATTTGTGCCTTTTATAGTCCCTGAGAGAAGTGTTATATATGCCTCAACAACTTGAAGATATGTATCTACTTCTAGAACAAATCGATTGCCACATCCTTCCAAGTAAGATTTTGTATTTGTTTTTGTCTCTAAACTTGCTAGAATATAATATTTTTCATCCACAAATCTCCATTTGCTTAAAAATTCCTCAAGATTTTTTTGAGCCCCTTGAAGGTCTTCTTGCATCTGAAAACATACCCTGAAAAATTATGTTTTGTTTGAATTAGGGCTCATTGCATCAAATCAATTATTCAATTGCATATACATACACACAAACATTAATAATTTATACTTAAATGCAATGATTGAGCAATACCCAGCAAGGAAAACTTGGATTGGAATGGAAGCAAGTGAATCGAACAGCTGAGTTAACTCACTTATTATTTCCAATGTCCTGGAAAACAGAAATCATTGTTAAATGCATGTTAATACTTGTTGATGATTGTTATTTTTTAGTTTCATAACTAATTTGGTCCATGTTCCATGTAAAATGACTATTTTACCCTTCTTAACAATTGTTAGAAGGAGCAATTATAAAGATGAATACCTTCCAAGTTCCTTCAAGGACTGCACAAACACCATACCAGCTGATTCAAGCATGTCATTAAGCTCAATATCATCATCTACAACTGCGTTGATGTGTTCTTTGTCACATAAACGTTTAAGAACAGAAGAAGCTGATGATGATGCATCTTCAAACATAGAGCAAACTAGGTAGCTGCATCGCAAGGTGGTGAAGTATATATTAGAATCGTGCATTACTTTGCAGAAATTTGTATCTTTTAATTGAATAAAAATGGTATATGGCATCTTTGATCCAATTAATCTACAGTTCGATGTAAATTGTATAGTAACCCTCTCCAAACATGATCGATTTAGGCCTTCCAGACAGTAGACTTGCCCGAGAAATTGCTAGCGGTTTTTAGGAAGTCAAAATTGGTATGTTGAAAGGAGTAACAAAGTTCTTACGAGTGGAATTTGATCGTAATAGAGAATTGCGGAAATATGTAAAGATGATTAGGGTATACAAGATAAGAGGTATGAATATTGAAAGTTTACCTTTCTGCTAGCTCAATTTCACTCCAAACTGGCCGACTTCCAACCGGCTTTTCCATCTCCGTGACTCTATTTAGCTGATCAGCGACGGATGTCTCGGTCTGTCTCCCCAATTCCACTGCCATCGATCAGGTATCGGTGCAGAGCAACCCAAGTACCCAATTTGTAAAAGGGATAATCTATGCGGAAATTAGGGCCCGCAATTCGACGCGATGATAATGCACGAAACAAAGCTACATAAACAATTTATACTTCTACTTAGAAACCAATGTTTATGGTTGTTGTGAATTGATGGGTATTGGATAAATCAAATTTTAAGTGGAAAAATCTTTTTTTTTTTTGTTGCTAAATTAGCCCATAGTTAGAGTATGAAAGTAGGGTTGTAAACGAACTAAGGGTTAAACAAAACATTCGTGAAGCGTTCGCCAAAAAATTGTTGTTAAATGTGACTTGAACATTTGTAGATCAAGTTTGAGCATTTGGCGCCATTATGAAGCATGAAGCTTGAGCAGGTGGCTCACCTTCGGCATCAAGATGCGCCCCATAGGAATTCAAGATGCTCCCCCAAGGAGACAAGGTGAGTGACAGTGTCAAATATGTTGGGGGCATTGTTAGATGCATTGCAAATTGGTGTTGGTTTGGATGTGTTTATGATGTGTTGTTGGAATCATGGTGCGCTTTGTAGAAGTAGGATGCTCTTCTTATGGTGCAAGATGCGCCCCCCTAGGGTGCATGGTGAGCCCTTACGTGGATGGTGCGCCCCCTCTATGATGCACTATAGAGCTCAAGGAGGTCCACAGATGCACTTACGGATAAATCTCCTAAGGAGGATGCCCCTATATTGCAGGATGCGCCCTCATAGGCATCATGTACCCTCATGGAACATTGTAACAACCAGAAAATTTTGATCCAAACAAAGTGTATCTATAGATAGTATAAAACCACATCACAATCTTGTTGTAATAAATATTTGAAAATTTATTGAGATAGATAAAAAAATTCTAGAAATTACAATTTGTATGAAGAATATTTAAGCGTGGATTAAGAAGTTAAAAATCTCAAATTGTATTACACTACCTATTGTATTTTATCCAGTAAAATTAATTACGATTGTAAATTTAAAGCTTTTAATTGATATATAAAACACATCGCCTTCATATGGGTGGTAGAAAATCTACCCAATGTCTCATATGTGTTGGTCACACATTATCCGTTGGTCACACATTACCCAAACTAAAACATATTTTATGCAACGTATACTTGTCTTTGATTGCAAAATTTATTGTTGTGTTACCATCTTTTCCATGGGTTACTTTGGAAATTCCCTTATTATTGAAAAAGTCCTTATTATAAGAGTAAATAACATGATTTTTAGGTTTAGTTTCATGCATTGCATCTATTACATTATTTTTAAATTATCATTGAGCTTTCAATATTTATAATAGTGTATGATATTCTTGCAACTTTTTTTCTCCAATAAGATAAGTTTACTTTTCTTCTTTGATTCATAAATATTATTTAGGTTTTACATCAAGCTTTGATTATTGACCATATTCGATTCTTCATTAGATGTTTAACTCCAATAATACTCATTAGACTTTTCAAGTCTAACCTACTTATTTTGACATGTGTTCGAATGAAGAGACCTAGTTGAAGACCAAAGATGGAACCATATATTTGTATATTTAGAATATGTTAAATTTTGAATTAAGATGTATGTTATTTTGTTTACTTTACCTTTGATTAATTTGTTAAACCCTAATATGTATTGATCCTTTAAAAATGTTAAATGTTAATGTCTAGACCGTTTATGATTTTACTTGTGAATCTTATTTCACATTATTTACAAATTTTTATTAAAAATGATTATCTCAAATAGTCGATACAAAGGATGTTTCAGAGACTCTGATGTCACACACTAAGAGTTATAAAAGAATTTGGAAATAAATAATATATTTATACGTGATAAATTATCATTGTCCAACTAAAATAAATAGATAAACAACCAGTTATTTAGTATTTACTAAATCTAACTAATAAATAAAATGGATTTGAGATTGATTTATGGGTTTGAATTATGATTTTATTTGATTTTGTTTATAGTTAAATATTTGAATGAGGAGGAGGAGGAGGGTGGATGACAATTTTATGTGGTGGATATCAAGTTTAGATGATTGATGGTATTTTTAGATAAGAATTTAACTTATTAAGGTAATTAACTTTTCAGTTTGTTTATATATGAGTAACTAATTTTTTTTGTACACATCTAGGTAACAAATTTGTTTGAAGTGTTCACATATGACTGACTATAGCCAGTTACATTCGGTTATAATGGTCATATATACACACTTTCAACAAGTTTGTTATGTAAATGTATACAAAAAAAATTACCTAAATATGAAAAAAAAAAAACGAAAAGGTAATTATCCTAATAAATCAATTTTCGTTTTTATTAAGATAATTGATCATAATGTTTGCAATATTAATAGATTCTGTTAAATTTCCTTAAAACAATATTTATGACAATTTATGAGCATTTATATTGGTCACGACATGTTGGGAGTCGTTTTTGTTCACAACATGGTGGTGCCTTGGCACTGGCCGACCTCTTACCGTCTACGATTAATGCTAGTCGGTCAAGCTAGTCGGAGTCGTTTATGGCAGTGCCTTCAGCATGACCGGACCGTCTCTTAGGGTCTGGCTATTTGGACCATTCTCTAGGTCTTTGACATGACTGGACCTCGCAGAGCCTACAGTTTATCCGGACCCCCCCCCCCCCCCCCCCGAGTATCTAGGCCTTAAGATAAAATCTTATTTCTATAAAACCACAATGTGTTTTTTTCTTGTCAAATCTTGAGGTTTTTATTTATTTATTTATTAAAATAATATGTTATAAAAAGATATTTACCAAAATGGTGTGGTACAAAAAAACTATCTAAATGTGTACAAAAAAAAAGTTTGTCACCTAGATATGTACAATAAAGTTTAAAAAGACAGTAACCTGCTACAGTCGATTATAATGGTCATATGTGAACATTTTCAAAAAAGTTTGTTACCTAGATGTGTACAAAAAAATAGCTACCCATATGTGAACAAACTGAAAAGTTAATTACCTTAATAAATCGGATCCCTTTTTAGATTGTGATGTTGCTCTTGTCTGACTTCTCAAAAAAACAAGAAAATGGACACGAATAAGTTCAAAGGTGGGTATGGTTATAAGTATACTAGGTTAAAACTCATGAAAGCCACGGTTGATATGATTAAATATTTTGTATGGACAAAAAAATTAATAACAGTAAAAAAAGCATAAGATTGTCGATGATAAATGAAATCATTTCAAAATATTTATCAATTTCAAAATTTAAAATAGACAAAACTGCACAAATGGTCCCTGTGGTTTGCTGAAAATTGCCACTTTGGTCCAAAAATGTTTGGACTAGCACCAGAGGTCCAAACTTTTCATTTTGTTGCGAGTTTGGTCCAATTTGGTTTGAACTTTTTTATAAAGACGATTTTGCCCCTGATTATTTAATATTTTAATTTTTATTTTATTACAATAATTAAAAAGAATTAAAAGAAAAGAAAAAAGAACATACTCTGTCTCTGTCTCTCTCTCTTTCTTTCTCTCTTTCTCTCTCTCTCTCTCTCTCTCTCTCTCTCTCTTTCTCTTTCTCTCTCTCTCTCTCTCTCTCTCTCTCTCTCTCTCCAAAGCAGACGAGCACCAGAGGTAATACAACCTTGTGATCGATCGACACTCCCCGGAAATCCCCTTCTAGCCTCGCCTCTCATACCTCTCTCTCGAACCAACCGTCACACCCGCTTCTTCTTCTTCTTCTTCTTCTTCTTCTCCTGTCGAGCAAAACCCACCGAGGACCTCGTCTTCTTTATTGTTGTTGCTCGTGGCACCTCATCGGGACCCCAAATGAACCTTGTTTTCGATTCCTCTTCCTGTTTCAAACCAACACCGGAGGCGTGTGGTCTACTGTCGTTCTCTTCTAACAATCGCTCGGGGATGAGAAGGCCAAATCGGAGACCAAATTTGCAGAGATTGGCACTCTACCTGTGTGTGTCTAGGGTTTTTTATTTGGGGTGATAGAAGGTTAGAGAAGGAAGATTCTGATGCTAAAACGACTTCATCTTTGTTCGAAGCAATCCCGACGATCTCGATTCTCAAATCGCCTCTCTCTACAACTTCTTTACGAACCCTCCTCAGATCTTACACCGATGAAGGTTTGGCGCTAAACTCGACTGATGTCCTTCTAGTTTTTTGAAACCCTAGCTATTCAGATCTGTTGTGGTGTTTGTGTGTGTATGTGTGTTTAATCTCTCGTTTGTCTTGTTCGAGTTTGTGTGTGTGTTTAATTTGTATGTGTGTGTGTGTGCTTGTGTTGTATCTGTTGAAAAATCGATGGATGTTTGTGTTGATCTGTGTTTGCTCATCATATTTCATTTTTATGTGTGTGTTCATTTGATCTGATTTTGTGTGTGTGTTCATCTAATTTCATTTAGGTGGAGATGGATATGACAAATTGTGGTTGTGGCAGGTGGTCGTCAAACAATGGTGGTGGAGGACGACGGTCGAATTGTGGAAGTGGCGGAAGATATTCTTCAGCATTCTTGAGGAAGAAGTAGAAGATGGGTGAGAGAGAGAAAAAGAGAGAGAGAGAGAGAGAGAGAGAGAGAGGGAGAGATAATATTTTCTTTTTTCTTTTAATTTTAATTCTTTTTAATTGTTGTAATAAAAGAAAATTAAAAATATTAAATAATCAGGGGCAAAATCATCTTTATAAAAAATTTAAAACAAAATCGGACCAAATTTGCAACAAAATGAAAAGTTTGGACCTCTGGTGCTAGTCCAAACATTTTTGGACCAAAGTGACAATTTTCAGCAAACCACAGGGACCATTTGTGCAGTTTTGTCTTTAAAATAACATAGGATTTGTATTTTGGTATTAATTAAAATCATGAAAGATTTAAAAGGCAATTATTTTCTCAATTTCAAAATTCGAAATAAGATATGATTTGTATTTCAAAAATTGAACCGCATTTTCTATTTTTACAAAAAAAAATGGAATTAATTTGAGTATTTTTTATATAATTTCGGGGTTACTGTTAATAATTATGGATTTATGATTTTGAAATAAAGGAATTAATGGAATTTCAAAAAAGGATATGATTTGTATTTTAAAAAATAAACGGATATTGATATTGTTTCCAAAGAAAGTGGATATAGTTAAAGGAATTAAAAGTATTTTTTGATACAATTGTGGATTTATGATTTATTTTTTGAGAAATAAAAGAATTATTTAGAAGTGTGCCATATGGCAATATAGAATGGTAGAACACAGACATGTGAGGTTTTGTTTATTAAGAGAGTGAGATGTGACTTTTTATGGTTTTGTTTATTAGGAGAGTGAGAAGTGAGATGAGATGAGATTTATTTAATAATAATAATAATAATAATAATAACTAGAAAAGATTCTGCGGCGTTGCCGGGATCGGAAGGTAGTGCTTTGTAAAGTAGAGTAGCATGTTGAATTGCATTGAGATAATTTAGTAAATGAAACAATGTCATCTAATTACATAAATAAAGAAATCTTAATCATTATTTATTGCAATAAATGAGGAAAATAAAGAAATGATCTCATAAATTGAACTTTATTGCCATGTATGACAGCGACCGGAAAAACAATCGGGAAAATATGACTATTGTTGTTTGTCCATTATGTGAGGGTAATTTGGTCTTTTAAGGTATTAGGGACTGAATTTGTGACGACGGGTAAACCATATTGACCATTTATGTAAATTTGGCGGCGGTGGTGATGGTGGTGATGACAATTGGTGGGTGGATTTATGGTATTGGGTGGTTATTTTCTAATAAATAAAACATTAATTTAAAACCAAAAGGAGAAATATAAATTAATAAAAAAATCGGATTAGGAGTAAAAGAGTGATTTCGGTTTCCATCGTTGTCCTCAATGTGTTACATCTGGTAAACCACAGGGACCAATCGTGTAATTTTGTCTAACAATAATAATAATAATAATAATGAGGGACCATTTCTGCCAAAAGACTAAATACTAATAATATATAATAAAAGACGAGGGTTATGAAAAATTCAAACGAAAGTGAAAGAATTGTTTGTGAACAAACGCATAAAGGTGAATGGTCAATGTTGTAAGTAGTTTTTTTAAAACCAACATAAGTTGGAGGACTAAAAGTGACAAAAAAATTGACAAAAGGTTGTTTGTGAACAAAAACATAAAGATGAAGTGTCAATGTTGTAAGTAGTTTTTTAAAACCAACATAAGTTGAAGGATCAAAAGTGACAAAAAAATTGACAAATAAAGAGGAGGAAACATGCATAACTTTAGGGATCAATCTTGCCAAACACTTAGGAATTCCTAACTTTCATATATATATATATATATATATATATATATATATATATATATATATATATATATATATATAGGTAGAGGTTCATTTGCGACCAATACTATTTTGTGAGACAAGGGGACAACATTTCAGCCTTTGATGAAAACTGATCCTATGGTTCTTAAAAAAACGTGATTAAGGGTAATTAATGTGTGTGATTAATTAATTAGGGACATATTAGTCATTGTTAGGTTAAAGATATCATAACCGGTTCTTGTACCAAAATTACTACCTTAGTTAACGAAATCAGATCTTCATCGCACTCAATCTTCAAATCTTCGACCAAGTATCCGGGATCTTATCGCATATATCAAAATCGCTGCTATGAGATCGAATTTTTTCCCTGGTCGATCAATTATCATCTGTTATCAAAACTGCAATTATGAAAATCACGTTTTTAGTGTTTTGTGACTTCATCTTTACATTCTTCAACCATTTTCTTTGTCATCTGGAAATGATCATCAGATATATGTCGATTTTCAAAAAATATGCTTCATCAAATCACATATATCAACGTCAACAAGTTATCACAAAATTATGATCGAATTTTAGCATCTTGATCATCAATTTTCAACAAATATAGTTAGTTTTTGTTCTCTGAAAGGGATGGCAATGGGTACGGGTATACCGAGTTTCGTGTTCCCTATCTCCATACCCGAATCCCCATCCCCATCCCCATACCCGACCCCATCCCCATCGGGGATTAAAAATCTATCCCCATCCCTATCCCCAATGGGTATCGGGGATCCCCATTGGGTAATCAGGGATTTTTTCCCTGTTTCAAAGTTTTGAACTTTTATGAAAAATTAGTCATACTTATATATTAACCAACAAAACAAAAACTAACAAAACTAATATATAACACTATAATCACTGAATGTTTTCAAACACGAACAATAACATTCAAGGTTACAAATTAAATCATTCTTTGCAAAAAAAAGACATAAAAAGTCTTCCCAAAACCATACGTTTAATTGTTAGAAAACCTTATTTTGTCTAATGAACATTTGCTTATGCATTATTAAAAATAAAAACATAAATAATACTATATATATATATATATATATATATATATATATATATATATATATATATATATATATATATATATATATATATCGGGTACCCATCTGGGCCGGTTTCGGGTACGGGTATGGGTACCCGACAGGTAAAACCATCCCTATCCCCATCCCCGCTTTTTATATTCGGGTAATACCCATCTCCGTCCCCATCCCCGGTCAACTCGGGGATTTACTCGGTCAACTCGGGTTAGGGTTTCGGGTACCCGTTGGGTACGAGTTTTTTTGCCATCTCTATTCTCTGATATTCAATTTCAGCAATTCTTCATAACATCACATTTATTTAGCTGTTTGAGATCTATTTGAGCACTTTCAAGATTTAAATTCTATTTAATAGATTTGTGATTTCTATAATATGCCAAGGTTTGACTTTGAGCACTTTCAATGTTTGATTTTCAGCACTTTTCAAGTATATGTTATGTAAAATTGACAAGGTATGTATAAAGTAATTATTATTATTCAATTAATTCTCTTAAACTATACATGCACTCTACATGTTTGATGAAAGTCGTGAATGAAAAAAAGAGCCATATGTATCACTCATTCCTTCCCATCACTAAATTCATCTTTAAGAATAGAATTATCCTTCTAAAATATGAGTCACAGTTAGTGTAAATAATATCACGTTGACTATTGTTATTAAATTTACCATAGTTTTGTTAAACATATGTTTTTTTCTTCAGAAACATAATGTTGGTGGTCTTTGTAGCATAGTTTTTTTTAAATATACTCTTGTTAACTTTCAGGATAAGAGTTGTACCAAAGAAAATATCAATTTCTCTTAGATCTGTTTCTAGAATATTATCACCACCACATTTGTGTTAAAAATTATTCAAATGTAAAGTTAGAGACATATCATTTAACAATATGGACTGCTCTTATTGATGTGTAGTAAGGGTTGTACTTCATAAAATATTATTAGACTCAGAGTATTTTTTGCTTATAAATGTATTTATTGTTTGTTTTATGATCGATTATATTACTACATTATTTTGTTGTATCGTCAATTATATTACTATAAGATGTTGACCTGAATTTCAAATATTTGTATAATCCATACTTGATTCTAACAATTCTTTCATTGTTTGTTGCAGGTACTTTTAGCTAATGAATCCCAACTTCAAAGAAACTTGAAAATTTCAAACTATAAATTCTCAGCAACAAGTGTTGAGATTAATGAATATTTAATAGATCATATATGTTACAAACATGTAATAGATTTTTATGGATTATGGTGCAATGTTATCTGATTATAACTTTATATGGCCCTTTTGAAATTCATCATCCCTCTTTTTATCTAACAATGTAAGCTTCTGATATATTTTTTATGGTAAAACTTGAAATGTAGTTTTCAAACTATCAGGTTTCTAGAATACATTTCTACTTTTAAAGATGATTTTGATACTTTTCCTAAAAATATTTGTTTCATTCTAAAAACTTATGTTGTAACAGCTCGGATTCCCAGGTATTTATTATTATTGTATTTGTGGTGAATTGTGAGGGGACTCGGCGAGTTGGAGCTCAAACTCGCCGAGTAGGATCGCGATTTTGGACGCGGGTTCGCGTCTGGACTCGGCGAGTCCACGCTGTTTAATGAAACCCTAATTTTCGGGGTATGAGACCTATTTAAGGGGGTTTATGGCCGTCATTTGCAGCCACCAACCCCAGAGAGAACCCTAAAGAGCCTGTGAGCACTTTGTGAGAGAGAAGAGGAAGATCCTTGACTATTTGTGGGTATTTTTGCATAGAAGAGGATCAAGGCAAGGGGAGACCAAAGAAGATGCTAATCCAGTGATTTCTGAGCTCAAGGACTTCATTTGAGGTATCCATTTGTTCCTTTCTCAGTCCTTGTTGTGAATCTTAGAGTTAGGGTTTCTTTGTGGAAGAGATCCATGGAGTAATTGGCCTCTTTTTGTGTTATTGTAACGTCCCAATTTTCACGTCAAAAAATTTCTTGTTAAAACATTACTTTAGAAAACGTTAATAATTAAAAACATTGTTTGATCAACCACATCACATCGTAAATCATGTCTAAAAGCCAAATCATACAACAAATCAAAATATCAGAATATAAATCCCAGGGAAATCTAATAGATGCGGAAACCAGCATGTGTGCATGATGTGCCGCTACCGTGCCAGCTCCTTCCCCTTCGACGAAGAGGTACCTGAAACCAAAACTGTAAACTGTAAGCACAAAGCTTAGTGAGTTCCCCCATCATACCACATACCATACAATCACATAACATACATAAATTGTCAGGCATATCTGGGTGTCCGACCTATCCCTTCAGTCCTCTCGACCGGATACTGCCTAGCATATCTGGGTGCTGGCTCCCCTTCGGTCCTCTCGACCGGATACTGCCTAGCATATCTAGGTGTTGGCTCCCCTTCGGTCCTCTCGACCGGATACCGGGGACTATTTCACCCCTTACTACTACCACATAACACATATATCACATAGTCTATCTAGCATGGTTGGGCGTGACCGCCCCTTCGGTCCTATCGACCGGTGTTCTGGGGGACTATCTCCCCCTACTGTCACTAACACATAAACATATCACAGGTAGTAGCAACCATAGATGAATATAAAAAATACAATCATCTAATCACACATCTCCTACTGGTGGGTCGGCATTGTGGCCTTAGACCCACCGCTACTGGAAGGTAACTCACCTCGTAGCTGCTGATCTGTGTGGGAATAGTTTGTCTGCTGCTGCTGCTCCGGAAATCCCCCGGCTGAAATTCCCACCAAACACTTAGTCAAATACTGCTAACTGTCCTTTGGGTAAAATGACCATTCTACCCCCGATCATGCCCTAAGTCAAAGTCAGAGTCAACTTTCAGTTGACCCGACTCGCCGAGTTGGCTCGCCAACTCGCCGAGTCCATGTCCAAACAACTGTCCTGAATTCTGCTTCTACTCGTCGAGTTAGGCATTGACTCGACGAGTTCTCCTTCCTAAACTGATGTTCAAGTCCTTCATCCTACTCGCCGAGTTGTATGAATAACTCGCCGAGTTCATCTTCATCCGATGAACAATTTATACTGTGACTTGCCGAGTTGTATGAACAACTCGCCGAGTCTGTTCTTGATCTAAGGAGATTGCCTTGAACTCGCCGAGTCTGGGCATCGACTCGCCGAGTTCCATTATGGGTGAGTTTTGGCTTCCAACTCACCGAGTCCACCCCGGACTCACCACACAACTCGACACAGCTAAAAGGGGACAATCTCGGAGACTCAGGACCAGACTCACGAGTTAGATGAGCGACTCGCCGAGTCTGCTTCATGCAAGAGCCAGAAATGCGATTTTGCTCGAATCCAGTCCATGCCATTCGTAGAGATCACCCAAATGCTTCAAACTCACAAGGAAACCACACTGAGAAAGCTCAAAGTTGCTGGACCTCCTCTTCTTCTTGATCTACTCTTTTTCCCACTCCAAAACTTCAAGAGATCACCCAAATGCTTCAAACTCACAAGGAAACCACTCTTGAACAAGGTATAGAGCTCTGAGGGTGAATGGGGGCGAGATTGGGGCAGAATGAGAGTTTAAATAGGGTGCAATCCCTTGAAACTTAGGGTTTCATCCAACAGTGGTGACTCGCCGAGTCCAGGATATGGACTCGCCGAGTCGCCAACTTATAACGTGTCTCGGGTCCCGGCTCTACTCGGTGAGTCGGGCCTATGACTCGCCGAGTCCAAGGCTAAAAATGGAAAATACTCAAATAAGTTTTACATACCAGGAACCAGGTGCTACAGTTAGTACTTTAGATCTGGACCCAAAGAGGTCCAGAGACCCTTTTCCCTCAAGCTTTATGAGTGTTAATGGAGGCCATGAGCTTAGAATAGCATTCTAGAGATCATATCATCAAATAAGGCCTTTGGACCTTTGCATGAGCACCAAGATTGTGACTTTACGTGATGAATGTGCTTGGAAGGACTGGATCTAGGAGTTATTGGAACGGATCTGACCTCAGGAGTGAGTTTGAGTTCATGCATGGCATAGACTCGCGAAGTCCGAAGAACAGACTCGGCGAGTAGCATGAAGATTTTCCATAACCACTCAGCGAGTGGTCTTGCCGAGTTAAGGGGCTAACTCAGTGAGTCAGGGAGAGTTAGAGAGGGTTGACAGGTGGACTGAGTCAAACTGGAACTCGCCGAGTTGTTTTGAGACTCGACGAGTTGAGTCGTGGTGGCCCCGCGATTCATGCCAGGTGGAACTCGTCGAGCCAGGGGAGTACTCGATGTGCCAAGAGAGAATCTGAGGGAGTTAACGAACACGTGTAGACTCACCGAGTCGCTCTAATGTACTCGTCGAGTCCGGTCAAAGTTGACCGTTGGCCGTTGACCAGAGTTGACCTGTGTTGACTTAGTGGGGTTAGTCAACCTTAGTTGTGAAAATGTTAATTAGAGATGTATTGTATTATAGGAGGATTATAGCTCGGGGGATCGAGTACGAGTGAGTTCAGGGATTTACGAGCTATCGAGATACACGAGGTGAGTCTTCTCACTATACTTTACCTTGAGTAGGTAACTAGAGTTATGTGATACAGTGCTTGTATGCTATATTTGTGTTATGTGTTGCGCTGCATTATTCTTTGTGATTTATGATGTGCATGTTTACACAGTTAGAACCTGAGGGTTCACAGAGTTTGGGTGCACGGACCCACAGAGTTATAGCCTCGAGTGGCTAATATGTGTTACATGTGGTATTTTCGGGAACTCACTAAGCTTTGTGCTTACAGTGTTTGGTGTTATTTGTTTCAGCTACTAGTGACGAACGTGGGAAGGCGCCGGCTTGATTAGTACACACGCATGGGATTTTATGATTATGAGATCTTGGGATTTTTGTATTACTTGGATTGAATTTCAAACATGGTTGTTTTATGAATATTAAGTGAATTATGTTTTTAACAAATTTGAAAATTTTGTTTTGAAATTTTCGGTGTTACATATGTGGTTCTCAGTGGTTGAAAATTTTGTTATATGATTTTCCTAAATAGTTGAAGGGACGTGGTCCAGATTAGAATATTATACCTTGTACTTGAATATTACACACCTTATAATATCATGATAGATATTTTATGGTACAAACTTGAAATGTGGTTTTCAAATCATTCAGGTTAGAATATTACACCTTATAGTAGAAAATGATACTTTATAACATAATTTTAGAATATCACACATTAATATAATAATAATAATAATAATAATAATAATAATATACTTATTTCGTAATATTACACAATAACATAAGAAAAGTTTTTTTCTATAAATTGTTTTGTTTTCTTATAAATTTTTTTAGATATTCTTGTAACACTATAAATCATACATTCGGAATATTACATAATATTACATATAATATTAGAATCATACATAGTATAAGTTCATATCACTGAGTATTAGAAAAGTCTAAATTTAATTAGACATTGTTTTGTTAGAATATTCTACATATACACATTATTTTCATCTAATAAATCAAATTATTTAACAAAAACTCAAAAGAATTATTTTATTGAATTATCAACATCATACACACAACCCATAATATTATTCTAATAAAATATTATACATCTACTTATTATATAAAAGACATAGAATATTATTCTAAAAGAATATTTTACATGCAAACTTAATTTTAAACTCATATAATATGTGAAAGAAATTCATAATTCAACAATATTGAGAAAATTATACCTTAATAAACAACACATTAATCATTAAACCGACAACATTCTTCTAACATTAATTTGTAATTTTACAATATTACATATTCTAAAATCAGAATATGACTCAAAATTTTAGAATATTTCACGTCACTTCATTGTTAATAAAATACTATCACAATAGTTAACAAAAGATTTAAAATAAGTTGTTTCGAACAAAAGAAAAATGTATAAAATCATATACTGCATATTATTTAATAAAAATATTTAAAGCAATTTGTTTCCAACAAAATTAGAAAGTCTAAAATGATAATAAGGCACATAAATTAAAAATATTTCATATTACTTTATATATGTCAAATGCTATTAGAATATCACACATTTTATGAAAAAAAGGATTAAAGCAAGTAGTTTATGAAAAAAGAACATCTAAAAAAGCAACATTCGACTCGTCAAATTAGAATACGTAGAATATCAAGTTTTCACAAATTTATAATATTTGAATCTTACATAATATATTTTCATTTTACAAATTACAAAATATTAGAATATTATACTTTAATATTAGAATATTACACACAATTTTCAGAATATTAAATCTTAACACAATATTAAATATTGAGCAATTAGAATAACCAGAATAATAACATATCAATGAGTATTACACAAGTCTAAATCTAATTAGGTATTATTCTGAGAGGATAGTCGACATATAACTTAAAATATCCTAAAACATTATTCTTTTAGAGTATTTTACAAATAACTTTTGGGAAACGAATAACATATAACATTTATTCTAGTAGAATATTCTACTTATACACATTATTTTCAAATAATAAATCAACTTTTTTCAATTGAAAACCTTGAACATTATGCTATTAGAATATTATAAATATGCACTTATGAAAACATACAACATATAAAATTATTGTATTAGACTATTATACATATACTTATTATAACATAAAACACATAATATTACTTTAACAAAATATTATACACACAAACTTTAGTTTTAAACTCATGTGATATATGAAAGATATTACTAACATTACATTAAATAAACTATAACATTAGATATATTATTCTTTAAAATACATAACACAAATTGAATATCAACATTATACATGTTATAATTTAAAATTACAACTATATTGTCATATATACTTGTTTCATATTTTGTTGGTGTGTCTTCGATCAGTTGACGAACTATCAGACGAGGTACCATGAACTACACATTTTTTGTCTTGATATATTTTCGATGATAGACCTTGTTGTACATTCTTTCCTTTAGGATAAAAAACTCACTTTCCCTTAATTTGGTAATTTCATCATTTCATCTGCATCAAAAAAACCATGCTTTTGTTAAAACAATAAAACTAGGATACAAACAAGAAATTAAAAAATGTTCAAAACATGTTGCTTCCAACAAAATTATAATGTCTAAAATCATATATTACACTTTACATAACAAAAATGTTCAAAACAAGTTGTTTCCAACAAAATCACAATGTCTAAAATAATATATTGTGTATTACTTAACAAAAAGGTTGAAAACAAGTTGTTTCTAACAAAATCAAAATGTCTGAAACTAGAATATGACACGTAAATTTACAATATTTCACATAACTTCATAGTATATCAAATGCTCTCAGAATATTACACATTACTTTTCCAAAATGTTCATATCAAGTAGTTTAGACAAAATCAGAATATTTAGATAGAAAAACTTATATCACTCTATTTGTATTGCATCGTCCAGTTAAATAATGCAATAACATTTCAATTTAGATTATACTAATAAGAATACATAGAATATCAAAATTGAAAAACATTTTTACTAAATTTATACTAGAAGACAATTAATTAACATAACATAGGAAATAACTAATATACGGTCTTCACTGGAATCATAATTTTACTTTGTTTGAGAACTTTCTTTGAATCTTTTATCCTCAAATCATTTGTATTGAATTAAAATTATGAAGTAACATATGACATCATATTAGAATAGCTATAATATCAACTTATGAAATAGCAATTTGTTAAACTTTTCTTAAATATCCAACTAATCAACAAAATAACAATAACATCTAAGATTATATTATAGTTCAAATACATGTAACATCTTAGAAAATTCTAAAATTAATAGCTAAACATGCATACAATAAATCTATATAATAAACTCTAAAGAAATCATAAACAATTAGACTTAAATGTTATAAAACACTACATCAAATAATAAAATAAAGTTGCGAACTAACATATGAAATCATATCAGAATACCTAGAATATCAACTCTTGAAACATCAGTTTATTAAACGTTTTATAGAATATTCCACTAATATGCAAAATAACATTAAAATATGAGATTTAATTTTAGTTTAAACACCTGTAACATCTTAAAAAATCTAGAAATTTTTTTTATATGATATTATAAATTCATTGCAAAACCTAGCTACTTTACACTATTTCACAAAACAATGTTTCATAAATCATAATCTTTGAATAACTAGAATCAAAATCAAGGATAATTAAAGAGCACGGATAATAAAACTACTTGAATTGTTGTTGATTTATACATCACAATAACTATATCATAAACTCTAACTACATAAATTAGAATAATTTTATTACCAAGTTATAGATGAAATATGGACAAAATCGATACCTATTTTGTGATGTGGAGAATGATCAGGTGTATAATACTAATATGAATCTATAGAATGAGGTATTTCTGTGACCTTTTAGTGTTTTATTGTGATAGAATCTTAAACAAATTATAATCATGAAAATCATGTTGATTCAGAAATAGATGAAAATCGAGCTTGATGATTTTGTTTTCTAATGTTTTGAATTTTCACAATAACACATAATAACAAGAATAATATATAGAAATTTATATTAAAACACACATTTCAATTCATAGAATAACAAGAATATCATGTAATAACATTTCAGAATATATAGAAATTTCTACTAGAACATACATTATAATAATTAAAATAGTTAAAATATCGCACAATAACAAAAAATAGTATATAAAATAAATATCAATCCAAAATATACAGAGTATTCAACTAAAACATACATTGCAATTCAGAATATATCAAAAATTATACTAAAACATACATTATACGTCATAGGATAATTAGATCATATAAAACATTCTAGAATATGTAGACTTTAGTGGTTTAATCAAGTTCATGTTTTGCAAAGTGGAGATTGATGATGTATATAATCATAATCTGATTATGTAAATGAGCCTTTTTTATAACCATTTTAGTGTTTTATTGTGATGAATATGAAACAAACTACCTTACATTAACTACAAACGTCAAATATTAGTAACATTCTAAAGCTTTCAACATACAAGAGATTCGATTGAATACCAAATCAAGAAATTAAACTTATAATCCACAGATTTATATAAATCAAAATCATATACAAATCAAAATCATATAAACATACATAGGATACTAACATATCAACCATATTATGCTAATTTAGTATTAGATCATGTCATTAATCACCAAATCAACTTTTAAAATTAAATATATAACTCACCAAATAAGCAAATCAAATAAAATTAAGACATTACCCAAAATAAAAAATGAGTTATCCATTATTGAAACCTAAAATACCTGCAATAGATGTAATTTCCTCAGGTTCTGGATCTTTTAAGTCATCAGGGGAAGTTTTATGTTTGAAAACTTAGATTCAAAGCCTTTAATTGAGAATCAGCTACTTTTAGCAAATCACACACAAATGAGAACCAGAATTTGAGTCGATTTTAGTAGAATTTGAGTCGATTTTAGTAGAGTGAGCCATGATTTATGCTCAATTAGAAGAAAAAAAACCTTCAAATTGTTGTACCGGAGCTTGAAATCTCTTTGACTATTGCGATTTTTAGGGTTTTTTATGCCTTCCTATCGAACAAGAAGCTAGGGTTTTATTGATGGGTTTTTCTAGATTATTGCATCTAATTACACCTTTTGATAAGTAGCAAAATGCGAAGTGGAGATTGACCGGGTGTTTAATCGGATTTTGCTTGTGTAGAATGAGCCATTTTTGTGATTATTCTAGTGGTTTTTCGTGATGAAATCTGAAACAAATGAAAATTGGAAACAAGATGCCAAAGTAGAAAGAGATGAAAATTGAGCATGATGAATATGTTTTCTAGGGTTTACAATGAAAGAAATATCTATGCAATCGCGTAGAAATATGGAACGAGTTGAGATAGGATTTTACATGAATGAGAGGTTTTTGGTGTGGAGAAGAATGAGAAGCATTTGTGTTTGAATCGTGATTGCAGAATGTTAATTAAAAAGTTACAATATTACCCCTCTGTGTCTAAGAGTTAATCCCAAAGCTCCATCTATTTACAAAAACACCACCACCTCCAAGTTATTTGATCTCAGTTCTTGATAACAATAGATGAATGGTTCAGATCTTGTCCTCCTGTCTCACAAAATTATCTTGTCTCACATGAACCTAACCCTATATATATATATATACACACACACACACACACACTAGGTTATAACTCGTGGGAACCACGGTTATAAAATAAATTAAATATTTATAAAAAAAACGATAACTCTGTCGGACCCTTTAAATGATACATATCCCGAGAAGGAAGACACACAACCGGTCACCAACTTGACCACCATGTCAAAGATGGAAGAGTTGGTCACCTTACTAAACAAGTACAATAAAGAATATGGTTGGATGCTTTCTATTATCAAGGGTCTAAGTCCGGTATGGTTCTCCCGTAAAAAGAAAGTCAAATATAAGAAAAGAGTCCCAATGGAGGTGTGGAAACTAAAAAATGTCGACACAGGGCAAAATTTCAATGTTAATGGACATCGTTTGAAACCTTTCTATGAAGGTTTTGATTCAAATGTCCAAGATGTCGTCCATTTGGACGCCCCAAAGTGTCAGTTTGGAGGCGTCTCGCCAAAGACATTAAAGAAGGGCATTTTTGGGAAGCATAATACTTTCGTCTTTTATTAACTGAGTAAAATGATTTTGAAAATGTTAATTTTTGAAAAATTTCAAGATTTATTCTTGCCTTTGGTCCAAACTTTTTGGTGTGTTTTTGAAACCTGGGACTTTGCGGGAATCATTTTGGCCAAAAATCAAGTTTTTAGAAAAATTTCAAATTTTGAAGTGCAGGAAGTCACGCGGCCCGCGTAAGGTCTTGTGTGGCTTATGTGCGACCCATTCCTTGCACGCATAGAAGAATCACCTCCAACCCTGTTCAGCACACGCGACCAGTGAGCGGGTTCCATGCGGCATGCGTAAGACTTTATGCGGCCATCGTACGGGTTCCACGTGGCCCGCGCATATTTCCGATTTTTTTGCCATTTTCAAGCTTCAGGTCCCGCGGCCTCCATGCGGCCAACCCGCGGCCCACATGAAAGGTCGGAAGAATCAATGAGATTTCGAGAAAACTAGACGCGCCCAACACGCGGCCCGCGCCCCGTCCGCGCCCCGTCCGCGCTCCATACAAAAACTCGATTTCCCGGAGATCTACCGGTCGGAATCCCGCGAGACCACCACCATTATTCACAATTTTTTCTCCTCTACAAACTCTTATGCTCTACCCTACCCTCCGATTATGGTCGTTTCCGCCATTTCCTTAAGCATTGAGGACAATGCTTGTTCTTAAGCTTGGGGTGGGGCATTTCCTTTTTCATTTACTTTTTTCATGCATTTTTTAACTAGGTTGCATAACATTTTAGTTTTAAGCTAATTTGCATTCATTATATATATATATATATATATATATATATATATATATATATATATATATATATATATATATATATATATATCAAGGTTGTAAAAAACGCTCGACGTTAGCTAGTCGGTGGACTGGGGTCAAGAGATTAATCGGCTAGGCGGAGATTTATCCGGGGATTAATCGGGGACCATTAATTGCTAAAATGTTGAATTTTAAAAAATTAAATACGACTAATATCATATCAAAGTTCGTAAATGCCACTAATATGATAAAAAATAGGTTAATATGATTAATACAACACTAATCATTGCTCAAATTGTTTCCATTGAAATAAACTTTCTTCAAAATGTTAATATTTCATCGTTTTATAATGTTTCACTCATTATGTATGTAGGAATTAATCGCTAGGCGTCCTCTAATCGGTCGAGTAGCGCCTAGGGATTAATCGGAGATTAATCGGGACCTAGTCGGGATTTTTACAGTAGTGATATATATATATATATATATATATATATATATATATATATATATATATATATATATAATTCCAAAAATATTTTATTTTCTTCTTTTTCACTTTTTATATTTTTGCAAAACATTTAGCTTAAGGCATTAGCATTCATGCATTTTTGTTGTCTATTTATTCTCACCTCCTTGGAAACTATGGAACAGGTTCACAGTTATTGTATCATTATTGGTCCAGGATCTTGTTGTTATCTCACCCATCGAACCGAGACCATTGGCTGCAGTTTGGGATTTCATACTTGGGATCAGATGCTGGAAGCTTAAACGGGTAAGTGATCATGGCCAGGTAGTTTCATGAAGAATTATGCATACAATACTAACAACTGTAGGATATACTATAGCAATGGATGTTCTTAGCCTTGCGGTCACTACCGCTGAGAGGATCACACTTGATCATGTTTGAACTGTTAGGATGAAGCATTGGTGCTTGTCCCCGAGTAGTATCCATATCTTGTCTCTTTACATCACCATACCCTTTTTGCGATTTTCTTAGAATTTTAGAGTCTTTTAGTCCACATTTGGACATTTTCATCATCTTTGAAAAATCACAAGTTTGAAAAGGAGCTTACATTACATCTTTATGCTCCACACATGGTCATTTTTCACACATAGGCCATTCGGATTATATCACTACCTTTTCGGTTCCACTTTCACACTTTTGAGAACCTAATTTTAAGCCAAAGGGTTTTCTTGTTAAAAATTTCAATTGTTAATACATTACCCTCAAGTACGAAAACAAAAAAAAATAACAAAAAATAAAAAAATGGAAGACAAATTTCTAGTTGCAACTATCTGAGAAAGGTGACCGGTTCAATTATTGAACAAATTTTCCAACATTTTGGTCACCCGCCGTTTGATATTCATTTATATAGGCTTGTTTTATTGTATATAGATCGAGTTGTTTTTTAGCAAATTGGTGATGTTAGGGAGATTGTTGAGTCCGATACTACGAGAGGTTTGGGCCAACACTAAGTGAATTGATTCCTACAACGGTGCCCTAGTGATCAAACCCAATTACACATGAGAGTAACCGAAAGATGTAAGATCAGAGTGTACACTTAAAGAAGAGCTCCACATGAGCCCATCCAACTGCTTTCTCCCTACTACAGATGTTCTTCATTGTATGCATGTTCTAGTGGGGCTGCGACTGCTCATCCCTCCTTACTCACCTAAAGGAGTTGTCCTGGCTGTGGTTTATGGTCTAATTGTCATCGGATGAAAACTTCATGAGGTAATAGCAAGATCAATTCTGACCATGTTGACTAATGGGGATCAGGTTCCGCGGTTCTATCCATTCTTTTTGTTTTCCCTAGGGTAGTTCGTCCCAAGTTCATTTTAGTCTTGTCTTACTTGAGAACAAGTAAGGTTTAAGCTTGGGGTGATTTGATAGCTTAATTTTATTTACTTCTTTTTATAGTTTTTAGCACATTTCATTCGCATTTTAGTTAATTTCTATGCATATTTTCCTTTTTGTTATTTTTATGACCATTTTGGGTACTTTCTAGTTTCTTGAGCATTATTGCAGATTTTACGGAAACTAGAGGAGCGGGAGTGTGCGGGGATCTTTTGGAAGGCAATTGGACTTGAAGAGCAGTGGGGATTTCATCTTGATAGCTTTGGAGGTGATTCAAGGAGTAGGCTTGTCGATTGCTTGAAGGTGCAGAAGTGCTAAACTTTAAATTTGAAAGGGCGCGAGAGAATTCTTGAGTGTGCAAGATCGATGTTTAAGAGTTTGCGGAAGTTTTGAGTGATGTGGAAAGACAAATTGGGCTTTAATTGAAGAAATATTGAAGAAAAATGGGCTAGGAGCTGATTGGATTCGAACTGGGCCAATGGATTAGCTGTGGGGGCCCAAGACTTGAAGAAGCCCAAAAATCCCGTCGAAGCCCGCGACCCGCGTAAGATTACCCGCGCCCCGCGTGGATTCCTGACAAGGGCAATTTCGGGATTTTACTTTGATCTCTATATTGGGAAGGTTGGTGTGCCTCTTCAGCCTTATCTTGAAGGTCCGAGTTTGACTTGTTCTCTCTGGATTTTGGAGTGCTTTTGAAGGCCAAGAACACCTCAAGAACATCTTGATTTCACCTCTTGATTATTGTAAAATGTTTGGTACAATCTCATCTAACTTTGTTTCTTTGAGTTTATCCATGCTTGGCTAAACTAATCTTGGTTGACTTTTTGTTGAATCCTTTGAACTTTTGTTGAATGTTGAAGAATCCATGAACTTGTTCTTAAATCTTTATGGAAATGTTTTGTTTTTTATCATATTATCACTACTAGTATGTTTTTATTCATGAGTTTAAATGTGTTTGTGGTGATTAGGTGGCTAATTTCTTGATTAAGTAAAGGATCCTCAAATTAGCAAGCAACAAATGATTTTTGTGTTGTCTTTGCTTCACACAATCTTAAAAACATTTCCTCCAACATGGTGGTGAAAGCATTTGACCACTCTTGGATTTGGTGACTTTTTGGTTCGTAATGCTAGTTGGCTTTCACTAATTACATGCTTAATGGAAACTGTGACTTTGACTAAGGAAATTGTTATGAGCTTCTCTAACCATTTTAACAACTAGGAAAAGTCTAGGTAATCTCAAGCTTCTTGGATTACTATAGCCAAATTAAGGATTTAAATCAAAGTATTGTACCATGGATTCTAATGATATGTTCATCAAAAGTCAAAGTGAGGAAACTTTAAGTCAACCATCTCTCCCTTATTGATTTTACATCAAACTCTTATTTTTGTTGCAATTGTCTATTTAAATCAGAGTTAATTCTAGTTTGTTTCAAGTATTTCAAAATATCAAAACCCCCATTTTTAATTTATTGTCATATTCCAAAAAAATTTACAAAGAGATTTTTCATAGAGTTATCAAATTGAACCAATCTCCGTGGATTCGATCCCTTTACCGCTATACACTATTTTAGTGTGTAATAATTAGGGTTATTAATTTTGTTGGCCTCGACAACCACCAGAAAAAAAGGTAATTTCCTCATTTTACATGTACTCAATGGTAGGTGTAAACGAACCGAACGAACAAGAACGGGGGCTTGTTCATGTTTGTTCGTTTAAGTTAGCCAAACAAATAAAAGAACACGAACGGATAAACAAACAAGTTTTCTTGTTCATGTTCCTTCGTTTAATAAATTACATTGTTCATGTTCATTCGTTTATGTTCATGAACATGTTAAATGAACATAAACAAACGACCATAAATGAACAAAGATAAACAAACATAATTGAACCTATATGAACATAAATGAACATATAATATAGTAATGTAATCAAACACAATTAAGAATATATGAACATAAAAGGAACTTATATAAACGAACATAAACAAACGTAAACGGACAACATAAACGAATGTTCACGAACGTAATCAAACAAATAAAACAATTGTTTATGTTTGTTCGTTTAACTAAACTATCAAGAATTTGTGTTCATGTTCGTTCATTTATTAATTAAACGAACATAAACGAACTTCCTACCGAACGGTTCACGAACATTTCGCTAAACATTCAGTTTGTTTACAACCCTACTCAATGAGTTAGATAGTAACCGGGAATTGGATCAAAGCTACGATGGATTTGCCAACCATGAGGATAGTGGTGTCAAAATTTCAAAACTTCAAAACTAAGACCAAACTTGTAGAAATATGTATACCCTAGGGGCGAAAATTGTATCTCACTCTAAAACAAAGGAATTTTTACTGAGGAACGTACAAACAATAGGAGACACGTAGCAACTCTATAAATATCACTCCAAATTCGAATGTGGAATCTTAAAAGCACGAAAACAGAGAAAAACGAACACCACCTTTTGAATTCAAATTATTATAATAATTAAGGGGTATGATTTCCTCGAACTTCGACTACCATCTTTATTACAGATTCCCATTTCTGATGTAAATTTCTTTATCAGATCCACAAATTTGATTTTAAACTAATGTAATCACAATCAACAAACAAATCTCACTGTTTTTGATTGATTTAAAGGTAATTACTATGTGTATCAACGTTAAAGTAGATTACGCTCTCGTTTTGACCAAATTTTTTCTTCATTTGTGTTTATGTAGGGTTTGAATTTATGGATTGGAACATCGCAATCGGTTACACTCCAATGTAAGTTTTCCCTCTTCTCTTTGAATTTCGATTGAATTCAGTGTTCTTCTGAAGTATCACAAGCAATTCCCTTTTACGTAATGAGTTCTTTCTATTTCCCTGCAGTTTGTTCTGTTTCAATGGAGTTTTAATAAGGTAAACACAAGCGTCTCGAAAAGATGCAGGCGCATTTGAAATTGAGAGGAACCACCTCTAGGGTTAACAACCAACAAGCTACATTTGAGCTAAAACCTCGCGTTGTTCTTGCACTAAACAAGGTATATGATCGAGATACATACTAAATTGGGGTTGATGAGCTTGAAAGAATAATCAAAAGTTTAACTCCAAAAAACGTGTCCCCATTTTTGTCATGCATCTTAGACACAGATTCAGAGCAGAAAAAGGTTGTTCGTAAGGAATGTATCAGACTCATGGGTACCCTCGCAACCTTCCACCATGATCTCATTGGTCCTCACATAGGAAAAATGGTTTGTAGCATAGTGAAAAGACTAAAAGATCCTGATGCTGTTGTGAGAGATGCTTGTATGGATACCATGGGTGTTTTAGCATCCATATTAACTTCATTTGAGGGAAATTTTGTTATTTTAGTGAAACCTCTTTTTGAAGCAATATGTGAGCAAAATAAACATGTTCAAAATGGTTCTGCTCTCTGTTTAGCTCGGGTGATTGACAATGCAATGGATCCTCCAGTGTCTATTCTACAAAGAATGTTAATAAAGACAACAAAGTTGCTCAATAATCCACACTTCATGGTGAAACCTACCATTATTGAGTTAAACAGAAGTATCATTCAGGTCAATTTTGACTTTTGAGTTAACTCTTTTTGTTAAATGCTAGAGTTTTTAAGTGTTCTTATTCAATTTCAGGCAGGAGGGGCCTCAACAGAAAGTAGTTTAAATGTTACAATGACTAGCATTCAAGAAGCTCTTAAGAACAGTGACTGGAGTACACGTAAAGTTGCATCTTTAGCATTAGCAGAATTTGCATCAAGTAATGCATCATATTTTGGATCTTTCAAATCATCTTCTATACACTCCCTTGAATTATGTCGCTTTGACAAGGTTTGTGTTATTCTTCAATCTTCAATCTTCAATCAACTTGTAACACTTTTATTTTGAGTTATCACAAAAAAATGCAACAATTTTCTTTTCTTCTTTTTTGGAAAAACTTATTCCAAATCTACCCATTTGATCATATAGGTCAAACCAGTTAGGGACACAGTACTGCAGGCCTTACAGCTCTGGAGAAGTCTTAAAGAAACTAATGCTTTTGAATGCTCAGAAGCTCGATCTTCTATTAAAGGTTTGGATTTTGGAACTGTTAAATTCTTCATGACATTTTCTTACATATTTAGTTTTGTTTTCGAATAAAATATAAACATTAAGCTAAAACTTTCAGGAGGTGATTATAATGAGTCCAAAGTGAAGGATACAAACTTTCAATTAGAAAGAATGATAGTAGTAGTAATGTGGGAAGTCCTCATAATTCCAAACCAAATGATTGGAATATTAAAGTCAGTGTCCCAAATACACACAATTATTTTTTGTTATATCCTAAAGATGAAGAATCTGAAGGAAGTTCTGTTACAAAAACATTCACAAGTACTCAAGATATTGGATATGAATACGTGCCCATGGATGACAAACATGAGTTCTCTTCTACATCCAATATTGACACCGAAAAATTTGAAGCTAAATTGATGGGAGTGAATCGATTACTAGTGGATAAAGAAATGAGTAGTGAAGAACAAAGATACTATTCAAAGATTGAGGATTGTAAAAGTAATGAATCGAATGTTAGAGAATCGGTTTCTGAATCTATTCATGGATGTTGCATGAAAACAACAAAAGAAATTAGTTTGTTTCGAGAGAAGCTTCAGGATATAGATAACAAACAATCAAATCTCTTGTATCTTTTGAAGGTCATAAAATCTTTTCTCTACTTTCTTAATTCCCAGTCCCAGTCCCAATCACTCATAGTTATTGTTACAGTCACAGTCACAATCACTGTTACTGTCAGTGTCACTGTTACTGGCACTCATAGTCAGTGTTACGGTCATAGTCACTCATAGTCGTTACAGTCACTCATAGTTATTGTTATAGTCACAGTCACAATCACTGTTACTGTTACAGTCACTGTCACTGTCACTGTTACTGGCACTCATAGTCAGTGTTACGGTCACAGTCACTCATAGTCGTTACAGTCACTCATAGTTATTGTTACAGTCACAGTCACAATCATTGTTACTGTTACAGTCACTGTCACTGGAACTCATAGTTAGTGTTACGGTCACAGTCACTCATAGTCGTTACGGTCACTGTTACGGTCATAGTCACAGTCACTGTTACAGTCACAGTCATAGTCGCAGTCACAGTCACTTCACTGTCACTATCACTCATAGTCAGTTTTACGGTCACTGTCACTTAGGGTCGTTATAGTTACTCATAACCAGTATCACTGTCACTGTCATTGTTATTATCATTGTCATTGTCACTGTCACTGTCACTGTTAATGTACTTTTTGTTGTATTTTCTATTAGGGGTTTACAAGCAAGACAACATATAGCTTGTTAATAATACAATCAAAGGTGTCAAGTTTGGAACATGTAGTGGATCAAATGGCACAAAACATTGATGATCATAAAGGAAGAAATTTAAAATCAACCTCCAATTTTTTGAAAAAAAGTTCTACAAGACCCTCAACATGCACTCCAAGGCAATCACTAGATACACTCACTAGACAATCTCCATTACAGCCCCCCAAACAATCCGATGCTTCTGAAGACTCCACATTTTGTAGGGGTAAATCCGGAAATTCAACCAACCAAGGCATAGACTCATGGATGGACCCCATAAGTAGAAACAATGTAGTCAAGACACACAAAAGGACATCTCTAGACTGGGAATCCGAAGTGCTATAAATAGAAAGAAAGATTTGGATGCTGCATATGTTGATGCCTTGAATTCTTGTGATGATGTGGCATTAGTGTATCTTTTTGACAAAACGGGCCCCGTTTTGGAAAAATTATCACACATGACTGTGAATGTGATTGTTAGCACTTTGGCAACATTCTTGTCAGAACAACGGTTTATGAACTCAATAATCCCATGGCTACATCAAGTAAAATTTTATTATTCTTTATAAATTCTCTTAACTTTTTTACATTGGGATTTGTTTTTTTTACTGTTGTTCATGTTTTATTACTAAATAAGTTACTGAAAAGAAGTCCATAAATGAGGTCTTAGGTTTAAGCCTTGGCATCCCTAAATTGGTAAAAAAAGTGAAACATTTAGCATAAATTGGTAAAAAAAAAAAAAAAGTGAAACATTGTGACATAAATTGGTAAAAAAGTGAAACATTGTGGCATGAATTGGAAAAAAAGTGAAACATTGTTTCTTAGATTGGTAAAAAAACAATACCTTGTTACATAAATAAGCATTTAATCTGTCCACAAACTGAGGTAACCACTTTCTGTTAAAATATTGCTTGCATATATCTGATAAACAGCAAACAACTATATGTCTAAAGTCAAATTTTGCAAATTTCATGTTTTGAACATTCATTTTTTTCTATTTAATAATTTTTAGTCTAAGGTTTATATTGTTATTTAGGTGGTGGAATTAAGTGGTGTCCATGGATCAAACCACCTTCTACTCACTGCAAAAACAAGGAGTTCAGGAAGCTATGAACATGGAATTACCAAATACTACATCAAGAAGATCAATAGCACAATTAGTAACAAAAATGCATCAAGTTTGGGGTAAGTAAACACCTATTTATATTTTATACAACAATGTTAATGTTCTTCCTTTTTTTTATGCAACAAAATTTTCATTTTTAAATGTTTTGGATAAACAAGAATTTAACTGTTATTTATATTCAAAATTTATATGTTGATTAGTAAAATAAGTGGAGATTTCTAAATAAATGTCTTGAAATTTGATTTTTGATTTTTTTTTTTTTTTTTTTGGGTGTGTAGGAAAATGCTCCTGAGATGACTTTTTGAGGGATGCTCATTAGATGTTTGTGCTTGTGGTATGTTGTTTTTTTTATCTGAATATAAAAAGAAAAAAAGAAAAACAGAAAGTTGCTTTAGTAGCAGAGAATGTTTTTTTTAAACCATTCTCTCAACAATTGTTCTATATGATGTAATGATTTTAAAAGCAATGATTTGTTCTCATCATTTACATCTCTAATAATTTATAATAAATATTTCTACTACTATGTTTTTGTTAATTTTTTATGTTTGAATTTGGTATTCAAGTTTGCATATATGAAATATCTTGAGCTTAAACATTCCGATTAGTTTCAAAAATTCAAAAAATGGAGTTGTTGGAATCTAAAATTTGGCAAACCGATAAAAATTAGGTTTATTTTCAGGAGTTATATGTAAATAACAGATGATATGTTCAATATTTTAGATCATTCAGACATTATATAATTTATACACAAATGTGTTAAATATGAGAATTTTTTTGTCCTTATTTGAGGTTTTGGTAATATTTTTCATCCCTATTCCAAGTAATATGACTATAAGTTTAGACCGAAATTGCAAATTCAGCTATATTCAAGGACCTAAAATAGTAATTTACTTGAAACACCAACCAAAATATTACAAAACACCAAAATCGGAAAACCCTCACGGACCAAAATTGTAATTTAGTCAAAATTTTAACTTAAAAAAAAAGTTAAAAAATACTATTACATTAATAATTTCTGACCCAAATATAAAAGGGACGTATAGTTGATTTGTCATTTTCATTAACCCATAACGACACCTACCTTCGATTTCTAGAAAATCAAAACAAGACATGTATAGATAAAAGAAAAAGGGTAAAAACATGCATTATCATGAATTCATTTCCCAACAATTATTGTTTCTTCAAAACCCCCTTTGGGGGCTTTTTTTCACTAATCTTGGTGTTCGAGTCTCTTCTAGACCAACAACGTCATTGGTTTGAAGAGACTCGAGCAGTTCAACAACATTACCCATAGCCGGTCTACCTTTCGGGTTTTGACTAATACATTGGTGAGCCAAATTAGCCGCTTTTATAGCCTCTTTGGATGAATATTGACCTTCCATTCTAGGATCTAGTATCTTTAAAAGTTTCTTGTCATGGGTCAAAAGCGGTCTAGCCCAATCCACCAAATTGTGCTCATGGCTAGGCCGACTCTTGTCCATGGCTTTCCTCCCGATCAACATCTCAAGAAGCACCACTCCAAATCCGTATATATCACTTCTAGCTGTCAAGTGTCCTGAAATTTTCATCAAAATATTTGTAAGCTCCATTTGTTATGTAAGACACTGTGTTTGAGGTGCATTGGACTAAGACTGATGTGATAAAAGTTGCTATTTCTTTGTGCCGTCTAAAAAGGTGGGACATGGACTCACTATTGATATCTCATCTCTGTAAAAGACATGGGCTCGGGCTCATGACTGAAAGGAATAGGCCATTTAAATATGTTGTTTTTATGCGCAAAGAGAAAATAAGTACAATCATATTGATTATTTATGAAGATAAACTTAGATTAAACAAAGACACCATTAAATAATGTGCTTTATGCAAGAAAGTCTCGTTATTTTGAGAATTTTTTTAATAAAGTCCTAAATGTTTTTTTATAACAAAAATGTTCAATTATTTTGGGAAAATCACATAATCTGTCATTTCTTATTAAAATAAAAAGGACTTTTTCGTTAATTTGTATAAAATGTTAAATAATCAAGTAACTTCTATTCAAAAGAAAAAATTTAGGACTTTGTCAAAAACAAATTCAAAATAATTAGATTTTTCTACATTAAACCCTTAAATAATTTACATAGAAACACATTTCATTTTGTAAAAAAAATATATGCTATATACATATAAGAAAAAATTGTTTGCAAAATGAATCCAAACAATCATAAAATCTTAAAATAATAACTTTTTATAAAAAAAAAAAAAAACATATTTTAGTTATTTTTTTGGGAAAAAAAGAACCAAAGTTTCGAATCCTTTTACAAAGATAATATAATTGAAGAGTGGATCAATAGCGAGTTTTTGCTCCACCTTTTTTAAGTGGGAAAAAAATTGCAATTTGGCTCCATTGACATTAATTGCAGTTGAAGTCCAATACATAACAAATACAACCCTAATACCGAAATTAACAAGAACACCTTTTAATTCCCAAAAATGACAAGTTAATGAAAGTTCGAATTTCGTACGTCAAATCAAGTTATTTATAACTCAATTATTTGATGTGTATACTTAATCTTTTTTAGCACCAAGTCTTACTATTTGTCTATTTCTTTTTGTTATATATAGATTTCATGCATCAAACACTGAGTAGTGAGTACTAATGGATGATATTTTTCATCATGATTTTGAGGCATTAACACAATCTATTAATGGATACTTTCTTAAAACCGATGAAGTGATAAAATAAAATGTAAAAAGAAAAAAAAAAAAAAAAAAAAAAGGAACTGTGAGAAAATAAAAATATATCCAAAAAATTTCACCTGTCATGATATACTCAGGAGCTGCATATCCGTAAGTACCCATAACTCGTGTCGACACATGTGTTTGATCTCCCATTGGCCCATCTTTTGCAAGTCCAAAATCCGATAATTTTGCATTAAAGTCCTTCAATTTTAATTTTTTTTCATAAGAACAAGTAGGAAATTAGAATAATATTCTACATCTTTTTTTTTTTCCCCTATTATTTTTAAGGATTAAATACAAACTAACCGCATCTAACAAAATATTTGATGTTTTGAAATCTCGATAAATCACCGGCCTTTCTGCATCATGAAGAAAAGCAAGCCCTTTTGCAGCATGCAAAGCTATCTTCATTCTCTTTGACCAATTCAGTGTCGCAGATGCTCCTTTTTACATCAATCCAATATTAGTCATAAATCATAATAACACAAGATTTCCAAAAAAATTCAATTCAAGTGAAAAAGTTTTTAAAAAAATCACTTTTTCATAAAAAAAAATTTTGATAAAATATTAGGCACTCACTACGGAAAAGGTAATCTTCCAAACTGCCAGATGGCATATACTCATACACCAAAAGCCGATGATCTTCCTCACAACAGTAGCCAATAAGCTTCACTAGATTAGGGTGTTGTAGTTGACCTAAATAATTGACTTCAGTCTGAAAAGCAGATAAGAATATTAATAAAAATGTTTTTTTTTTTGTTTACTAAAATTAATCTTGTAACCTACGTATCCATGTTTCCTTTTCATTTACTTGTGTATTATAAAATCAGTGTATTATAGGGATTGATTAATCAAAAGATTACATATTAAAATGTAACATTGAGTATTTTTTAAATAAAATTTTGCAATAAGGAATGAAAAAGCCTATTAGTTATAATTAGTATGACATTTATTAAAATTAATATTTTACATATATAAATATGGAAGTATTAAGTGGTTTTTTAATTTAAAAGTTGAAAAAACCTAGAAATTGACATTTGGATATTATTTAGTTCAATTTCAAAAATATAATAAAATTACAAGTATCAAAACTGATGAGAGATTGACACATGGCAACATGAATCTTCGTTTATTATAGTTGATCATGTTTTCATTTTTTTTTATTAAGACATTATACTTTGAATTTTGCATTTATTTTTCAATTATAACATCATGTTTTAACAGGAAGAAATGGGAAGTATGACCTATAATAAACAAATTAATGAACGTACGTTACACTTTCTTGATTAACAATGAACGTGTGTATGTCAAACATAAATGCAAATCAAGAAAAATTACATACATTCCCATTAGTCTATGTTTATTATACGAGACTCAATAAATTTTTTAAGGATATTTTTAATGATAGAAGATAAGAACAACATTGTCATTATTATTATTATTATTATTATTTTAATTTTTAAATGTGACAAAAAGTACAAAATATTTGAAAGATTATATAGACAAAGAAACACATGCAAAAAGTACATACCAGCCATTCCCTATCTCCTTGGATTCCTTCTGGATCAAGTTCCTTAATAGCAACTTGAATTTTTGAATAACAAGCTCTCACATTCTCATCTATAACACCTTTATAAACAATTCCAAAACCACCCTCACCTAACACTTGATCTGGTCTAAAAACTTTTGTAGCAATTCGCATTTCTTCATATGTGAAAACATCAAGATTACCATATCCAGGATTCTTGCGAAGATCTTTAACATCTTTTTTTATCACCATTCCATTTCTAGGACTTTTCATGTGAGGTGATTCCATGATTCTTGGTTTAATCGGTGATGTACATTTTTCTTTGGTGGGATATTGTCCGATTTCACCTGAAATTTTTCAAAATTTGACTTCGAATCTTCCAAATAGAATACGTGATTTTAGAGTTACAATCTATGAATCCATGAATCTTTAACAAAACTAATCGAATCTACTCTAAAACGTACATAAAAAACGCTTATGAGAATCTTGCAAAATGTTAAAGAAAAAGAGTACCTTTTGTCGACTGGAAAGAATGATTTGCATCGTATTCGGAACTGAAACAAATACCCATTGGAGAAATTTAGAGGAACAAACAACAAATCAGATTCGTATTTTTCCCCCAAAACAGCACATTGCTAAAGACTTCATCGATTTTGACTACATAATAAGTCAAACAACACTCTCGATCACTATTTCGAGAAAACTCAAAGCCAATCTTCGCCGGTTTCTCGAAATCTCAAACAAGTCACCGGCGATTGCAAATACTCCGTCGAGATTCGATTTGGGTCAACTCAAGAACCCAATTTGAGTGAAGTTTTGAAAGAAACGATGGAGCTTACCACTGTACGAAGGAAGACCCTTTCTATAGTTAAAGAATTGATTAATAATTTGAGAGAGAGAGAGAGAGAGAGAGAGAATTGGGATTTGAGACGATGGTTTGCGCGAAAACATTGATTTTTTATGCATACCGTACATATAACTGACGTTAAAGTTGAAAATCTCAAATTGAACATAAATGTACAACTTTTTATGCATACCGTACATATAATTGCAATAAAATAAAAAACTACTCTGAAAAAAGCAACAAAATTTTCATTTAATAAATCTATTTAGTTATAAGTCATAACAATAATAAAAAAATGAAAGTAATTTGATAGTTTTCTATATATAAGGTTATTATAATAATGAAATTATTTTATTATAAATATATAATTTTTTAAAATATAATATCTTAATAAAAAATATACAATATTATACTAGAAATAAATACAAATAACATGATATGATAAACAAATAAATAAACATTTGTTGTATTCATTTTGTGTCGTCCATTTCATTGTTTTGCTATTTATCAGATCCCAAGATTTTAAAATGAATTGTTATGTTTTTTTTAACAAGTCACGAAAAAATATCAAAAACATGGTTGCGTACTTGCGTTTGACATTTTTTTTGCCTAACATGGTGTTTTTTTATATTATGGTACCGATACTTTTAACTTTTATTTTTAATTTATAACATATAAAAATCGTCTTCTTCGTATAAACGCGACAATTTTCTCTCAATTAAAAAGACATATGCAAGATACCCACTTATTTATTAACTTTGTCATTTTCTGTACGTTGGCCTTTTGTTTATTTTGGGGGAGTGAGGAAATTGTAAATAATAATATCGACATCAACGAAAAATAATTAATAAATATTATCTTAGAGGACTTTTATTGGATATTACCTGGCAATTAATGATTTTTTTTAGAAATGGAACTTTCTAAAGGGAGTTTTCGGGCAGCTTGACCCCGTTAATTCACACAATCAAAGTAGACTACATGCTAATTCGACATGAAAAGTTTGGAAATTTTTAATGTTCGATAAAACGTTTTATTTTGAATAAAAAACCTCGTTTGATAATATAAGTTTTTAGCATTTAGTTTAAATAAAACATTCAAAATCCAAAAATTATTTCACGTAGCATTTAACAAAACGTTACTAGTTACACGCTACACACTACCAGCTAATGGGTACACACTAATTTTGCTGAACACGCCTACCTCTTATGATATATTAATAGATTCATTTCTTCTTTTTATTTTGATAAACTTATCATATTGTCACCGATTATCGATTATGATCGGGCCCTAAGAGCAATATATCGGTACATAACCGATAGTTATGAATGAAGTCAGTGAACCAATAATATCAATGAATAAAATTGGCACATTACCAATATTTATGAATGAAATCAATGAATCGGTAAATAGCCAATAGCTATGAAAGAAATCAATGAATTGGTACACAACGGATAAATATGAATGAAACAATGAATCATAATTGCCTGATAGCTTATACCGGAATGTGGTGATGCATTGTATACATATCATTTACTCATGACATGTGTTTTTAAGTAAGGTTTATATTATGTTCTATAAGCTTATGTTTTCAAGAGATGATTATAATATGATTCATAGTCAAGTGAAGCTATACTAAGATTCATAAGTTTATGTTTCCAAGTAAAGCTTATTATATGTCTTGAAAACCTATTATCTAAAACAAATGATTTTGATAAAATATTTTCTAATGGAAGTTTATGATTCTCATATTTCTAAAGTGAAAATGATTGACATGTTTGGAAATATTTATGTCTAAAATTAGTGTAATTCATGAAAGATTTTGTACATGTTCTTTTTCTAATGCCATATGTTTTAGGTTAAGATAACTTAGAAGTAGGACTTAAGGGGTGTTTGGCTTAGCTTTTGAGAAGCCAAAAGATCTTTTAGAAAAATATAAAAGCCAAAAGATGTTTGGCAAAACAATTTTAAAACCTACTTTTGGATTTTTGATAGAATGAAAATCAACTTTTTGAAAAAGTCAGGAAAACCTGACTTTTTGCAACTTTTCCAAAAAGGACTTTTGACCCTTAAAAAGCTAAGTCAAACACCCCCTTAATCATTAGAAGTATTGAATTTTCGGTATAACACGAAGATATACTTTTGATGTTATAAGAAGTAAAGCACTTGTAATTGAACTACTTAATTTGATTTATCTTTTGTATGTATGTAATATGCTTCACTATAATTTGAATACTGTAATTTGAATATGAAGTTATGACCCCCAGCCAAACTATTACTTTTAAAATGTTTATAATGGGACCAAATTTACCAGATATGACTTTATGACATAAGATTGACTTTATGTCATAAGATGTTTAAAAATTATGGGATTTAAATGCACAAAATATGTGTTACGAATTGGTATTAAAGTCTTAATTTAAGTGAATTAGGTTTGAAAATTCCAAACTTAGGCTTAAATTATGAAGATTAGTGAGGAATAAGTGCTTTAGGATAACAACTAGTAACAACATTAGGTCATATGTGCTTATTTTGATTAGTTAAGAAACTACATCTTGTATCATGTCAATTGATATGTAGATTTATAGAATACTAAATTTAGGAATCTTATAGCAAAATAGTGTACATGAGAAGTGAAAGATATTTGTGCAATAATCATAATATACTGATATTACTGATTAATATATGAACTTAAAGGTCATATTAAATTACTAGCAATAGCCTGATACAATTGATTATTTATAAGAATTTAATACTTGATAAATATTCATAAACTCTTATAATTAATTGAGAATTATTTATTTATGAAAAAAATAATTTTCGACGGCATGATGTCATAATTATATTTAATTATATAAAAAATACAAAAATGAAAAAATTAAATTTTTTTTAAAATTTTCGGTTTTAACCGGTTTTAACGGTTCAACCGGACCGGTTTTCACCGGTTCACACGAATACCAGTTTTTTGGCATTTAAGAACCGGATCCGGGACCGGTTTCCGGTTGAACCGGTCGAACCGGCCGGTCCGGTCTGGTTTTCAAAACATGGATCATAAGATATGATTTATTAAGTCATATACATCTTTTTGGACTATAAAGAGTTTTGTCTTTTAGCTAAAGCGATAAGGTTTTATTATTTATACAGACTTATAAGAATTTTATAAATTTTGTCTTATTTTTTTTTCCATAAAACCCAAACAAATGATAACAGAGTCAACTTGCGTCATCTTGCAAGCTTGGTTAGAATTTTGATTATTTAGATAATCTTAGTTTTTGGAAAATATGGATAACTTGTTTTTTGTTAAAAAAATAAGTCCATACATATTTTCTATCATTGCTTAATAATTGTTATTTTATATGACTTCAGTCGTTTTGGTTGTGTTTTCTTAATCTAACATAACATGACGTACTTGAATTGTTGAAACTGTTTCAAAGTGAAGTTAAAAATCAACTCAACAAGACAATTAAAATCCTTCGTTCAGATAGAGGTGGCGAATACTTGAGCCAAGAGTTCCAAGATCATCTTAGAAGTTGTTGGATTATCTCAGAACTTTCTCCACCGAGAACATTGCAACTTAATGGTGTATCTGAGAGTAGGAATCAAACTTTACTTGACATGGTTCGATCTATGATGAGTAGAAGTACTCTCCCTTTATCATTTTGGAGTTATGCCTTACTGCTGCACGTAGTTTGAATATGGCTCCAATTAAAAAGGTAGACAAAACACCATTTGAGATATGGTATGGAAAAACTTCATCCTTATCTTACTTTAAGGTTTGGAGTTGTGAAGCTTATGTTAGATAGGAAACTTCACACAAAATCGAACCTAGATTTACCAAATGCATCTTTGTAGGGTACCCTAAAGATTGTTTAGGTTATTACTTCTATATCCGTAGTGAGAATAATATATTTATTTCACGAAAAGTTGAATTCTTAGGAAACAAGTTTCTAATGGATATAGCAAGTAGGAGATGCGTGGAACTTGAAGAATATCAAGAATCACAACTCGATGCAACTCAGGTTGGCTGTAACGTCCCAAAAATTTAAAGTAAAATTTTCATTTTTAAAACAATAAACCATACAAATAAGTTGTTAACCAATCAAAGTGATTATATCATTTAAACCTTAGAGTAAAAGTCATATATAGCCAATATGAAAAATCTGAGGGATGTTATGCAGTCACGTCGGGCCCTTCCTTTTAGAATCGGAACTACATGAAACCATAAACATGAAACCGTAAACACAAAGCTTAGTGAATTCTCCAAAATACTACACAACGTACATAGAATAAAGATTGCTATGTGCCATCCATAATCTTATAATTGTCATTATTCCATGATACGTATTATGGTCTTTCCTTGCCAAGTCGGGGGCCAAAACCCGGGTTTTACAAACATGTGCCAAGAGCTACCTCCCTGTCTTCCATGTAAGTATCACAAAGACAACTAGCATCCTACATATAACTGCAAGGGTCTAGACCCTGGTCTTGCATACAATTTTTCGGGAGCCACCTCTAGGTCTTACATGTATTTTCCAGGGGCCACCACATGGTCTTCCTACATATCATAATCATGTGAGCCGGTATTGGTACCTCCGACCTACAAGTACAATGAGAAGACTTACCTCAATCTGAAGATAACCATATCTCTCACACACGCTGCTACTACAAAAGCTCCTCACACTAAACATATTAAAACCAACCCTAATTAATAATTAAGGTAATAATCATAATCAAGGGTCCAAAACACACTCTCTCTAAGGTAAAAGACCATTCTACCCTTTTGCAAGCTAGCCCCACCAAACATTGCCCAAATCCCAAAAACGACCCAATTCCACTTCTGGGAGTATGCCATGCGTACTCATTCCCTACATCATTTTGTAACATCCCCAAATTCATGGTCATTTTAAAAATTTTATTTATGCTTATATAAAAATCAGAGTATCCATTTTAAAGAATAATATTTCGGAATTTGTTCCCAAAAAACATGATAAAGATATTATCAAATCATTTCCGAAGAAATGTATTTTGTGTTGGGTTTTATGTACTATAACACTCCTATGGTGCACATAGAACCCTAATAGCTTTGGATCTAAGTTTTCTCTAGTTATACACACAACAAAAGTTTCCAAAGCTTGAAACCTACAACTAACATTCAATATTGGTGATTGAAACATAAAAATAAGTTAGAAGAATACCGCTTAATTGTAGCTTGTAGGAATTGGTCTTTCAAGAGCCTAGAACCTCAAGTGTGATGCCTTAAATATCTTATAACAAACCAAGAACAATAGGAGGAATTTTGAGAGAGAAGTAAGGAGACATAAAATCGGTTATACTTCTCTTAGACACATAGGGGGGCCGATTTTAGCAAGCTAGGGATTACATTTATAGTTTGGAATCCTTAAGGTTTAAACTTGTAAACCTTAATTCACTTGGGCTTTTAATCCAATAACTTATTAGCCTTATGGACTAACTCTTCATGGATCCTCCTAAAGATTTAGTCCATTTATAATCTTTTTTTTTTGAAACGACAATTCTAACCTACTCCTAAACTACACCTTAAATCCACCTATGTCCACGACGGGACTTGAACCCTCAACCTCAAGGAGGGCGGGCAACACCGGATACCGCTGGGCTAGAAGCCCTTTGGTTAGTCCATTTATAATCAACATGGATCATTAGCCCAAACTACAAATATTACTGATTTACCTAATCAGTCCCTGTAAATTTAATTAGTCTCTTTTGATCACTAAATTAATTCCAAATTAACTCTTGATCAATACTAATTAAATAATATGGTTTCTCAATCAATATATCATACTTATAATATATTAATAAATCACAAATAACCTCTCTCTCAAATATCTATCCTATCAAATTGTTCTAGAGTGTTACAACCCAAATGGAGCATGTTGTATCCGGTCAAGTACATACCAATTATAGTTATGGGCTTAGATACCTAATCCAACAGTCTCCCACTTGGATAAGTCTAATAACTATAATTGCAAGTACGACTTCAAAATCCGATTGGCAATCGTAGCTCGCAAAAGACTGTTGTCGAACTCTGATCTTATTAGTAACATGTCTACAAGATAAGGGATCATATATTCCTCCATTTTAGATATTGTATGAACTGAGACATGGATTATAATCATTTTCTTGGTTCATATGTTGTTTCCCAATTTCGGATTTATGACGACCGACTAATTGAACAAATAAAATCAGTCCAGGCTTGGCCAAGCGCTTAGGGTGGTCATCACTAAATCATCGAGGGGCCCACATATATCACTTTTATCCCTCTTAGGGTAAAAGGAACGAATAAACTTTGACTCATGTGCTTGCTCTATTTACTCATCAAATCACACACAACAATATGTTTTACAACACCAAGTTACTGGTGCGTTTACATATGTCAATGTGCAACCCACTTGTAAACTACAACTCACATGTCTTGGTTTCAAGAATATAAGATACTATTGTCTCATGATCACTCGTGATAAAATCCATGAAATGATTCAAATGAGCGTGGGTTTAGTCCAATACTCAATCTTATTACAGGAGTACTCATGAATACTACAACAAAGTTATGCTATGTCTAAACACCTTTATACAATCTACAAACCCATTCATGATAGTCTAGCTTCAATACCTACTTCCAAAGTATGATCGACCGTGGATATTTTGAGTAATTTTATTATTCGGGAAGTCAAAACATGCAAAGTGAAACACAAGAATAATCGAATCCAATATATTCTCAAAACTTTTGAATATAAATAAAACACATTTTATTTAATTGCCATATTGATTATACATTATTCATTGTATAATGTTTCGATTTATCAAGTTAATACTTGAATTAAAACAATAGTTATCCCATGCTCCAAGCATGCACACTATGTTTATCTATGGTCCTTAATTTGTAAAATAGATCAATGGAAGACATTTCCAATGAAAATCATTTCACAATTCCAAATTCTTATTACTAGTGTTAGAATACCAATTCTTATCACTATTAGAATGTGTCAAACTCTAAACTATTATGCAATAATTCCTTTCGTAATGTCGAGGTACAAAAGTCACAGAGATTCTACCAACGATATTTCAAAGTATTCCATTGGATATTGTTACAAGAACAATTCCATGGAAGTGAAGTCTCAATTTCAAAGTACATTCCTTTGAACATCCTTCTTGCATAACAGCTTCTAAGTTTCACATAGATTCTTAATATCCAACTCCCAATATGGAAACATTTCCATATTTTCCATATGAAAACTAATTATTAATAGAATCCTCTGTATTCATAATAGTGTCAATATGGTCCATCCATTACTATACTTCCACTGTCCTTAAGTAACCAATCCTTAGCGAACCTTACATGATAGTTGTTTAACTACTTTAGTCATATTTGGATCTAATCCTTTTTCCCTCTTAATGCCACATGCATTTAGAGAATTAGAACACAAAAATATTATAACATATGCAATCAATCCTATACCTGAAGCATATAGGATACGAATCATAATGTCTCACATAAAGACATGATACTCGACCGGTCTTTTGCTATAACATTTCCATACATAGAATTCCCATGTTGAAACATTCCAATATGCTAATCACACACACACACACACACACACATATATATATATATATATATATATATATATATATATATATATATATATATCCATGACTAAGTCTAACTAAAATTTCAATCTAAGCTTTTAGATTTGAAATAAAGTATAAGTATCCTCTCGCTTACTATAGTGAGCAATTTTCAAACTTTGCAATTTTGCAAATTAAAACTTTGTTCCCTATAAGCAACATTGCTAACTCACAATACTTACCATAATGATTATGCTCCTACTAGCATAATGATTACCATCATAACACTTATGCTCCCACTAGCTTTAACATGTACCCAGAAATCAGCTAAACTTCTAGAAATCAATACTTATTGACGTTCTTACCAAAGCTCAGATTTCTGATACGAGATGCTTCGATAAGACTTTATCTAAGCTCATACACCTTTTATAAGAAAAGTCATATATGTGTCTAAAATATTTCAGAACTTACAACAATAAATCTGAATGTTTAAACTATTTGCCATTTCTTACAATTTGAACTATGAAGAGGGATGCCATAATCATAATCGAATTTGAGAATGAAATTAACACAACTGCTATCTCCTCAAAATCTTCTTAGTAAAAGTGTTTCCTCACACTTATTTTCATGAAATGGAGAGAAACCTTATGTCACGTAGATTTTATGGTGTATGTGTTCCTATCCATGTGAATTTGTTATTTCTAACCATTATCATAAGATAAGGTCTATGAGTGTAACATCCCAAAATACAACCCAAAAATTTTTGTTTAATCATTACTAAAATCATTAGATCAATACCATAAAATAAAAGCCCATACGCCAATATCTCAAAACCATAACAAAGTATCACGAGAAGACTATATCAATCATATATATGAAAAGCTAATCAACTCCCAGGACAAAAACTAAAGTTGTGGTATATGTGATGCCATCATCCCGAGCTCTTCCCATTACTTGCGGAAGTGCCTGAAACCAAAATTGAAACCGTAAACACGGAGCTTAGTGAGCTCCCCCAAACTACCACATACCATACAATAACATATAAAAACAAACTGGGCCTTGCCCACTGCATCAGACCGAAGTTCGGAAACCGCATCGGACCGAAGTCCGAAACTAACCAGGGCCTTGCCCTCTGCATCGGACCGAAGCCCGGAAACTGCATTAGACCGAAGTCCAGAACTAACTAGGACCTTGTCCCCTGCATCGGACTGAAGTACGGAACTAACTGCATCGGACCGAAATCCAGAACTGATTGGGACCTTGTCCCCTGCATCGGACCGAAGTTCAGAAACTGACTGAGCATAACATGGCATAGCATAAACATATCAACTAGCATAGGCACATTTACTGCATACTGCATCGGACTGAATTCCAGAACACATAACGCAAACGTGCTTGAATCATAAAGACATCAAGCAATCTAACTACTGCATCGGATCGAGGTCCGGAACTACTGCTAACTAAACGAGCCGACATTGTGGCCGTAGACCCGTTCCTACTGGAAGGAAGACTCACCTCGTAGTCTAGCTGCTGAATGAACTGATCTGGAATCTGTCTGGTGCTGCTCTGGTTTCACCCCGGCTATAATTTCCATAAGTACACTCAATCAAATACTGATAACTATACTGAGGGTAAAATGACTATTTTACCCCTGGTCAAGGTCAACCTCTTGGTCAAATTCAACATGCAGTTGACCTGACTTGTCGAGTTGGGCCACCAACTCGTCGAGTCCCTACTCTCATTTCTCATTTTTGCGCGCTACTACTCGTCGAGTTTGGCACAGACTCGACAAGTTCCTCATTGGTACTAACACTTAGTCAATCTGCATCTGACTCGCCGAGTTGTATGAACAACTCGTCGAGTTCTCCTTCAACATATGAACACTCCGACTGTGACTCACCGAGTTGTATGAACAACTCGCCGAGTCTGTTCTTGGGATATGAAGATTGCCTTGGACTCGCCGAGTCTCTCCATGAATGAGTCTGTAGTTTACAAGACTGGAGGTCCGTAGTTCGATCAGGTGGGTTGCACCTGATCCTACATCGGCTTGGAAGGAGAACGAAACATCTCCTTATAAGGGGTGTGAATACCTTCCTTGTCACAATGCGTTTTAAAGCCGTGAGGGCAGCAGATCCCATAAGAACTCTGCAGTTAAGCGTGCTCGGGCGGGAGTAGTACCAGGATGGGTGACCCCCTGGGAAGTCCTCGTGCCGAGTGGCCCAAAGCGGACAATATTGTGATACGTGCAAGAGGGGGATGTTACAAATGGTATCAGAGCTGGGGCACAGGTCGATGTGTTCGACAGGGACGTCAAACCCTATAATGGGGGGTGAAGGTGGGTTGCACCTGATCCTACATCGGCTTGGAAGGAGAACAAAACATCTCCTTATAAGGGGTGTGGATACCTTCCTTGACACAACGCGTTTTAAAGCCGTGAGGGCAGCAGATCTCATAAGAACTCTGCAGTTAAGCATGCTCGGGCGGGAGTAGTACCAGGATGGGTGACCCCCTGGGAAGTCCTCGTGCCGAGTGGCCCAAAGCGGACAATATTGTGATACGTGCCAGAGGGGGGATGTTACAAATGGTATCGGAGACAGGGCACGGGTCGATGTGTTCGACAGGGACGTCGAACCCTATAATGGGGGGTGAAGATGGGTTGCACCTGATCCTACGTCGGCTTGGAAGGAGAACAAAACATCTCCTTATAAGGGGTGTGGATACCTCCCTTGTCACAATGCATTTTAAAGCCGTGAGGGCAGCAGATCCCATAAGAACTCTGCAGTTAAGCGTGCTCGAGCGGGAGTAGTACCAGGATGGGTGACCCCCTGGGAAGTCCTCGTGCCGAGTGGCCCAAAGCGGACAATATTGTGATACGTGCAAGAGGGGGATGTTATTGTGATACGTGCAAGAGGGGGATGTTACAAACAGAAGGAATCCGATTATTACCTCAATAAACTATGTAGTGGGTGCAAGATCTTGGATCTCCTTCTACTCCCTTGGATCTAGCTTCCTTCTTCTCTTCAAAACTTCAAGATTCACACAAGAAATGCTCAAAATGCTCAAGGAATGGTCATACTAGGAACCAGGTGTTACAATGACAAATTCAAAAAATTCAAACTCATATGGACTGAACGTGTTCAATCTTAATTTCTTGCCACTTGGTAGCACAAGGGCCTACCATGTCTTCCAAGTTGTTGAGTAGTTCACCTCTTAATTTCTTGCCACTTGGTAGCACAAGGGCCTACCATGTCTTCCAAGTTGTTGAGTAGCTCACCTTTACTGATCAATGAACCTTCACTGATCAAGCCGCTTTGCCTTATACAAACAATTGAGAACTCATAGAACTCACATGCATAGTCAACTTTAACTGGAATGGACACAGAAACAATAATATGTCAACACGATAGGTTATAAACCTTAAGTCGTGTGCTAGTGATAAACAATTGGTTTGATTCTTGATTAGTTATTGAAACTATTCAAGATCTTTAAGACTCCCACTAACCTCTTGACATATAAGATTCTCTTGTCAAGAACCATTCCTTGACAAATAAATATTCATCAGTTAGTGTGGATTCTTATCAAGAATAGCACTTCACACAATTGATCTTAGTTGATCTTTGTTTTATCCAAAACATTACAACTACCAATTTGAATGTGTAATATGAAGGGGTTTTAGCATTCTAACACTCCTATGGTGTACATGCAACCCTAGAAACCTTGGATCTATGTTTTCTCTATTCAACATGCAAATATGATTTCTCCAAAGTTCTCATCCTAACTAGCATATCATGGAGTACTTGTAATATAAAAACTAGTAGAATGACTTACCTTTTCTTGTGGTTGATTGTTTGGAGCTTTAAGAGCGTAGCACCAATAATGTGAATGCCTCAAGTGGAATCACAAATCACCCAAAACAACTTAGAAGACTTTGAGAGAATATGAAGCACTCTAGAAATCGACCCACCCTTGTTCTCACACACTAGTGCCATTTCAAGTGCCAAAGACCTCTTTATATAGTATGGTGGATTAGGGTTACATCCATGTAAACCCTAATACCCATGACCTTTCATTTGCATAGGATCCATGGGTTAAAAAACCCATGGACTATCCATGCAAGCTTAGCCCATCCTAAATGAACATTGGCCCATTCTATATAAGAGTCCATATTTAATTAGTTTCTTTTGATCACTACGTTAATTCCAAATTAATTCATGATCACTACTAATTAAATAATATGGTTTCATTTTAATATATTATAACTTATAATATATTAATAAATCATAAATATACTATTCTCAAAAGATTATCCATACAAATTGTTTTGGTGAAGTGCAACCTAAATGGACCATGTCGGGTCGGGTTAAGTACATACCAAATATAGTTACAGACTTAGACACCTTATCCAATAATCTCACACTTGGATAAGTCTGATAACTATACTTGCAAGTATGAATTCAGGAAATGACCAAAAATTGTAGCTCTTAAAACTCTGTTGAACTATGAAGTGCCATTTTAGATAAGTGATAATATAATCCCCTATTCTCAAGATATCAGTTGGAAAAATACATGGAACGACGTTGTACTTTTTGTCTAGCAGTTTGTTTCCCGATTTCCAATTTGTTTGACATAGAACTAAACTGAACACATCAATTTAGTTCTTACCGGGCCCGACACATAGGTCAAAACAAAATCATTGAGGGGCCCAGATATCGCTTCTAATCCTCCAAGGACTAAAGGAATAGATAAACTTCAACTCATATGCTTGTACTAACTACTTGTTGAATCATACACAAAGGCACATTTTATAACATCAAGTTACTGATGCGTTTTTGTGCAATCAATGTAACCAACTCATAGTCAACAACTCCCATATCTAGGTTTGAAGATGTATATGATATTACCTTCTCACAATCACTCGAGATAAATTCCATGAAGTGATACAAGTGAGCATGGGTTTAATCCAATACTCAGGACTTATGAGCACTCATGAATGTTGTAGCAACTTTTGCTATGTCTAACACCTTAGACATCTACAAGGCCAATTCATGACAGTACTGATTCATACATACTTCCAAAGTATGATTGACTGTGTAGAGTTTGAATAAAGTAATTATTCTGGAATTCAAAACATGTAAAGTTGAAACAGTAGTAAACGATCGACACAAGATAGTAACACCTTACTCATAATCAAACAACAACTTTTATTTAATCATCGAATGTCAATTACAATTAACAAGTTTCAGAAATAGCTATCTAATCAGTAAAACAAATATCTTCCTTCAGCCCGATGTGCCTCGCATGCTGCAAATGCCTAACCCTAGTCAGTCCCTTCGTGATGGGGTTTGCTAGGTTCTGTTCTGATGATACCCTCTTTGCTACCAGGAGTCCTTCTTCTATCTTGTGTCTTATGAAGTGATATTTTCTGTCAATGTGTCTGAATTTGCCATGATCTCTTGATTCCTTGGCTAAGGTAACCACACTATTACTATCATACAAAATCTACATAGGCTCCTTTATAGTTGGTACAACTCCAAGGTCTCCAATGAATTTCTTTAGCCATATCGCCTCCTTTGTCGCTTCACTCGTTGCTATGTACTCTGATTCACATGTTGAATCAACTACTGTCTCCTGCTTGGAAACTTTACAAGTAATCGCTCTTCCATTCAGGGTAAAGACCCAACCCGACTGAGAGTGGAAATTCTCTCTGTCGGTTTGAAAGCTGGTGTCACTATACCCTACTACTCTAAAGTCATCTCTCCCACCAAGAGTAAGGATCCAATCTTTAGTCCTTCGCAGGTACTTAAGAATGTTCATTACCTCAGTCTAGTGAGCCTTTCTAGGGTTCTCTTGATATCTGTTGAACATGCTCAAAGCAAAGGCCACGTCAGGGTCGGTACAAGTCATAGCATACATGATCGAGCCAAGATCGGAAGTATATGGTAATCGACTCATCTCAGCTATCTAAGCCTTAGTACTCGGACTCTGAGCCTTACTCAGTTTGGCATTGCTTTGGATCGGTAAATCACATTTCTTGGAATTCTGCATGTTAAACCTCTTCAACACCTTGTCCAAGTAGTTGCTTTGACTAAGTTCAATTAGTCTTTTACTCCTATCACTTGATATCCTTATTCCTAGGATATAAGCAGCTTCTCTAAGGTCTTTCATAGCGAAACACTTCTCAAGCCAGGACTTAATCTCCTGCAAATTTGGGATGTCATTTCCTATGAGTAATATGTCATCCACATACAGTACCAAAAAGCTAACAATACTCCCACTAGCTCTAACATATACATAGGACTCATCCTCGCTTCTCGAAAAACCAAACTCTTTAACTTTCTCATCAAAACAAAGATTCCAGCAACGAGACGCTTGTTTCAATCCATAAATGGATTTCTCATGCTTTCACACTCTGTCAGGGTACTTTGTATTGACAAAACCCTCTGGCTGACTCATGTAAACATCTTCAGCCAACTTTTCATTAAGGAAAGCAGTTTTGACATCCATTTTTCATATTTCATAATCATGAAATGAATCAATGGCTAGCATAACCCTAATAGACTTAATCTTCGCTACTGGTGAAAAGGCTTCATCATAGTCAACTCCCTGAGTTTGATTGAAGCCCTTCGCAACCAATCGTGCCTTATAAGTGTGCACTTTCCCATCTATGTCGTTCTTCTTTTTGAAGATCCATTTGCACCCAACTGTCTTACAACCCGATACATTATCAACCAAATTCCAAACTTGATTGTCATACATGGAATGAATACTACTATCCATAGCCTCTTTCTATTTAGCAGACCCAGGGCCTGCCATGACTTCCCTATAGCTGTTAGGTTCATCCAAATTTACTAGTTTACTATCACTGGTAAATGTATCACCTTCCGTAGTAATATGGAAACCATAATAATGCTCAAAAGGATTTGTAACTCTAGTGGAACGCCTCAGAGCTACAGACTCATCAATTGGCTCAACAGGAGTTCCCTCTTTAGGTTGATTGCTAGTGTCTGAGGTTCCTTCACCGCTTGAATCCTGAATCTCTTCAAGGTCAATTTGCTTCCCATTGTTTCCTTGGCTTATAAATTCTCTCTCACGAAAGACTCCTCTCCTTGCTACAAAGACCACATTCTCACTGGGTCTGTAGAAGAGGTAACCAAAGAATTTCTGTGGGTAGCCGATGAAAATACACCGCTCACTACGAGGATCGAGCTTATCATGAGTCTCGCGCCTCAAGAAAGCCTCGCAACTCCAAATCTTGATGTGGTCTGAAGTGGGAACTTTCCCAGTCTACATCTCGTGAGGTGTTTTGGTAACCTTCTTTGTAGGGACTAGATTAACGATATGAGTAGCAGTATCTAAGGCATACCCCCAAAATGAGATTGGTAACGAAGCTCGACTCATCATGGAACAAACCATGTCTAACAGGGTTCGATTGCGCCTCTCAGCCACACCATTAAGTTGTGGTGTCCTAGGAGGTGTCAATTGTGAAACAATTTCACACTCTTTAAGATAGTCAAGAAACTTTGTACTAAGATACTCTCCATCTCGATCGGATTGAAGCATCTTAATGTTCCTGCCCAATTGATTCTACACTTCTTGTTTAAACTCTATGAACTTTTCAAAGGTTTCTGACTTATGCTTGATTAAGTAGACATAACCATATCTAATGTAATCATCAGTAAAAATCACAGAGATGCGAATAGCATCCCTTGTGGCGGTTCTGAAGGGTCCACACACATCTGTGTGTATGAGGTCCAACAAACCTTCACCCCTAACACAAGTACCAGTAAAGGGTGACTTTGATATTTTTCAAAGCAAACAAGACTCACAACTATCATCCGACTTTAAGTTAAATGATTCCAAGACTCCAGGCTTTTGGAGTTGGCCTATGCGCTTCTTGTTAACATGTCCAAGACGAAAATGCCACAAGGATGCTTTGTCCAAACTAGTGGAAGAATTAATATGCAATACATTATTTCCTAAGTGGTCTACAACCGATACAATTTCATATACACCATCACAAGGTACTGCTTTAAAATAAAGAACATTATTATAAAAAGCATTAATACCACCACATTCATTATCAAATGAAAAAGTAAATCCTTGTTTGTACAAACCGTGTGTCACACCCCCGGCCGAGGCGCGGAATACGCCGGGCTGTGCGACTTAGTTCATGGATCCCAAGCAAATTGAATATACATCACAAGTTACAACAATAATAACATAGCAGTTACATTCAAATTTAAAGTTCAAATACAAGTTTCATACATATATTAATAGGTTCATAAATTCACCTTAACAAGTAGGTCAACATAACAAAAACTAAATAAGACTAGATTGCCCGAGAATCCATGAACAAATCTTCTGTTAAACGCTGGTTTACTGATCTCCTGAGAATACATGTGATTTGAGGGTCAACACAAAGGTTGGTGAGAGTTACAGGTTTTCTGCTAACCGCAGTAAATATACTTTATAAGTCTAGAAAGTATTTCTTTTATGGTTAAAACCATGTTTAATAAAGAGTTAAATCACAAATATATCTATACTTGAAATATTTGTTAAAGAGATAAATCATAAGTATATCCATACTTTAAATGCTTGATAAATAGATAAACCATAGATAAATCCATACTTGAAATGCTTGGTAAAGAGTTAAACGATAAGTAAATTCATACTTAAAATGCTTGATAAAGAGTTAAACCATAAGTAAACCCATACTTCAAGTGCTTGATAAAGAGTTAAACCATAAGTAAACCCATACTTAAAATGCTTGATAAAGAGTTAAACCATAAGTAAATCCATACATAAAATGCTTGATAAAGAGTTATACCATAAGTAAGTCCATACATAAAATGCTTGATAGAGAGTTATACCATAAGTAAGTCCATACATAAAATGCTTGATAGAGAGTTATACCATAAGTAAGTCCATACTTAAAATGCTTGATAGAGAGTTATACCATAAGTAAGTCCATACTTAAAATGCTTGATACACAGAGAAACCGAATCCATGGTTTCTAGTTAAAGAGTCTTGTTAATGCCTATAGTGAGTCCTATAACCGAGCTATGTGACTAGTTATAATCCCTGCACGATGCTTCATTAGACGTCGTAGTTATACTAAAGATAAATATGCACCTGCTTCGATTGATCAGTCGAGGTTGTAGCTAGCAACCGCAGGTGGGGGTGTCAACCCGTATAGATCTATACATACGTATCTCGCTCCGAGGATTAACGGTTATAGTTGAATGGGAATACTAAGTGTTTAAACGTAGGTAATGAATACTATCTCACTATAAAGGCCATTAACTAGGTTATACGGTAAAGTTTCACTATAAAAGTTGAATAAGATCAATAAATCCGTAAAAATGTATGTCACTCGCTTAAATAGATAAAATGCTTCTTCACATGCATGAATTATTTCTAAGATATAATTGTTATAAATTGTACATATATAATTGACAAATATGTTTGTACATGCTCGATGTAAGTGAAATAAATTATGCACATGACTAAATATTTTTAAACGCATGTATATTGTAAATAAACCAGTTTATAATACATTATTTTGACAATAATAAGTATTAAAACTAGATATATATTTTTTTATATGCGTATTCCATAACCGATATATATATATATATATATTTAGCATGTTTATAAACACATTTCATAACCGGAAAATATATTTATATATATTTCACATGTATTCCCCCCCAAAATAATAAAACATAAAAAGGGGCTGTAACACTCACCCTTGAAGCGTGAACGGGGTTCGAGAGTGAATCCGTCGTGAATATCGTTCTGTGATGTTTTATGCCCTTAAAACGAATGATCGGGTCTATTTATATTACCTAATAAACCAAAAAGGGTAGTTTTGGTATTAATTATTAAGTATAGGGTGGTCTTTGATAAAGTAAATAAATTCTACGGATTTATTTTGTTAAAATTATTCAACGAGGGACTTTTCTTGTAATATTTTTGCATGGCAGGGACTAAAGTGCGCATTCTCAGCATAAGTTACGATTTCAGGCTTATGTTGTTAATATTTTTCGAAGAGAGGGACTGTTATTGTCATTTTACTTGGCAGTTTGACCTAAATGGTGAACTATTTTCAAGAAGGGGACTTAGTTTGTAAAATTAACAAACCTAAGGGTTTAAATTAAATATGTCAAAAACTTCTAGGGTCATATTTAATTAAAATGATTCAAAGTTTGAACAATTTGTCGTCGTTTAAGTTACGTGACATTTGCAGGTGACTCCAATCAGTGGAGTATGAGATCGGACGAACACGAGACCCCTTTGTTGGGTCTCTTGGCACCAATTTCAGTCGTCCACGGTCTCGACATAGGAAGAATTAAGTGAGGGTGGCGGTGGCTTACCGGTGATAGCAGAATCGGCGGAGAATGGTGATGATGACGGAGGTTGACGATGGCGGTGGCCTGTGGCAACGTTTGGCGGCAGTAGGCGGCGATGGAAGCTTCCCTGCGTTTGCTTTCCTGTTCCGAAGGTTTTGACGAGAGGGAAGGAACGCCAGGTGGTTTCAGGTGGTAGCTGCCGGTATGGAGGCATTCCAATAGTCAAAGCGGTGGTTGGAGGTGAAATGGGTTTTGACAACGGTGGATGGTTACGGACCTGCAGTGGCAGCTTCACTGCCTTCGTTTCCTTTCTTTTCAGGCGAGCTCGACGAGAGACCAGGCAGTGAGGTGCAAGCTTATGGTCGGAATGACATGGGGAGGTGGAGGAGCTACCACAGTCGACAGTGGTGGCTCTCTTCGCCTGGGAAGAGAGAAAGTGACAAAGGAAGGTGGTGTTGGGTTGTGTCTGATGGCTTACTCCGATCAGTGACAAGATACGGGGAACCACTATGGTTCTCGGTGGTTACATGGTTACACAGTCACAAGCGAAGCAACTAAAAGCATTAGTAGACGTAGAGAGGTTTGTGGGTGGCTGAACTTTTCTTATCAATGAAGGGAAGGACAGCCCAATGTTTTCACCATTTACGTATGGTACTTTCTGATCCGGAAGAAAGTAAACTTGGTGTTTTTCTCATTTTGAAAGTTTGACTTTTGAGAGGGAGACACGTAAATTGGTTGTCTATTTGTTCGTTATTATTATATTTGTTTAGTTTATTTTATTTTTGACCAAAATATAATATCTCATTAAATTTTAAAAATGGATCTAGTTTCATGTGTCCAATTCTCGATATCGGGTAATTTCTTGATAGCGTCGATCGATAGATTTTAATTCTAGGATTCTAAAAACCTGGAAGGATAAATTTTTCGAGTTGTAGAACTCTCGGAATTGGCGTTTAAAGTTTTGCGTCTAATTGGTCTAAAACGTTTGATTTTTCTAACTTTTACAAATATTTCTACTAAAATTATTTCGAGTGGTGAATAAAATAGCAGAACATAATCCGGGTCCAAAAATGCTCTCAGAATTTCTATCTGAGGTGGGCAAGTACCTCTATGGATCAATACAGTTTTTAAAGTCAGATAAAGTCAATGTTATACCAGTTTGGTTTCTTAAAACGATCATATCTTTTACATATTAACTTCGCTTTGGACATTCTTTATATATCCGCGATCAGGGAAACATGTACTACGAGCCTAGAATATTTTCTTTGTTTACAGGCACTTGATACAAATTTTTAGTTTTTCAGTCGTTAACCAAAGTTACAGTTTGTGCTTTACGTTTCGTTTGACATTTTCCATAATTTGAGATAAGATACCATTTCATATCTTATTTTATTTGGAATGACATTATAATTCTGCTAAAATATGCATTAAAATTCAATTGGTCAATATACAAAAGGTCTGCGGTGATCTGACGGTTTATAGATTAAGCCCTAAATTCTGGGATGTCACATTACCTCCCCGTTAAAGGAATTTCGTCCTGAAATTATCTTGTTCCTACAACTATTTCGTTCCACTAGTGGAGGTATCACCGTCGAACAGTCGTGGGTACTTGTGTTTCATTTGGTGTTCACGTTCCCAACTAACTATGGGTCTCTACGATAGTTCCGTTGGACTTTTACTATAGGTGTGTGGCCTTTAACCTTTCCTTGATCTGAACGATCATTTGCGTGGTTTGTTGAGTGACCTCGAGGCCAATACATAAAGTATCTCCAACATGCTTTCTAGCTAGTTGGATATCTCCAACTTTTGTCTAGCATGACGGAAAATGACATTTCCATCCATACAAGACGTTGAATAGGGGAGCTTTTATGCTAGTATGATAACTATCATGGTATGAAAACTCGACTAGCGATAAATGAATATCCTATGTCGTACCAAAGTCTATTATACAAGCATGGAGCATGAATTCTAGAGTTTGTGTCATCTTTTCACTATGCCCATCTATTTGAGGATCATATGCAGTACTCACATCTGGTTTGGTTCCTAGATGTCTCTGCAACGATTGCCAAAACCTGAAAGCAAATTTGCTATCTCAGTCCTGAGATAATGGACGCTAGTACTCCGTGCAGTCTGACTACTTACTTGATGTAGGTCCTAGCGAGTTTCTCCATTTTGTCAGTTTCTTCAATGACTAGAAATTAAGCAGACTTTGTTAGACGATCGACCATTACCCAAGTGGTGTCATAACCGCTTGAAGTCTTCAACCACTTCGTTATAAAGCCCATGGCTATCTGTTCCAATTTCCAATTCCAGAACCGATGCTTGTTCTAGTAATCCTGATGGCTTCTTGTACTGTGCTTTGACTTTGGCACAAGTCAAGCATTTATCGACATACATGTCAATCCCTGCCTTCATGTTAGGCCACCAATAAAGCTTCTTCAGATCTAGATACATCTTGTCAGATCCCGAGATTTATCGATATCTCGACTTAGGAGCTTCGTTTAAAACTAGGTTCCTGACTTCACTAAACCTCGGTCTCCAAATTCGATTCATGAAATATCGTGTTTCATCTACCTAGATGTCGAACTGTTTACACATACCCCGTAGGTTTTCTTCCATGATATTTTGGGGTCTGGGGTATTCTAGTTAAGCATCTCAAATTTGGGTAACAAGATTGGAGTGGATTGTTCGGGTTAGAGCCTTCTCGTGAAGTGGTTTTGCTCGTTTTCTCTTATTCAAAGCATCTGCTACGACATTTTCTTTATCAAGATGATGACAAATTTCGCATTCGTAATCATTTAGCAATTCTACCCACCTTCGTTGACTCTCGGTGAGCTCCTTCTGATGGAAGATGTGTTGTAGGCCTTTGTATTTGGTGGACACGGTACTCTTCATTCTGTATAGGTAGTGCCTTAAAATCTTTAAGGCAGACACTACAACTCCTAATTCCAGGTTATGGGTAGAGTAGTTTGTCTCGTTTGGCTTAAGTTTTTGGATGCGTATACAATGGCTTCATTCCTTTGCATCAACATGTATCCTAATCCTTAGCAAGGAGCATTGCAGAGTACTACCAAGTCTTCCGTTCCCTATGGGGAAAGGTGGTATCGGTGCACTGCACGATGATTGTTTTAATCTCTGGAAGGCAGACCCTTGATTGTCTCCCAATCGGATTTCTTTTCTGTATTGGTTAGAGAAGTTGGAGGCTTGGCTATTTTAGAGAAATTCTCGATGAATCTCTGGTAATAGCCCATAAGCCTTAATAATTAGCGTACTTCTGTTGATGTCATTGGTTCTTTCCAATCCGTATTTGCTTCAATCCTTACAGGTTCACTATGAATTCCTTTTCTATTGACCACATGATCAATTAAATGCTCCTCGTTGATACATAATTCGCATTCTGAGAACCTTGCATAAGGTTTCTCCTTCCTTAGTAGTTTCCAGAATCAAATGCAAGTGCTAGCCATATTATTCCTTGGTTCGAGAATATATTAAAAATGTAGTCAATAAAGGCGATCACGAACATGTGCAAATGGGGCTTGCAAACTCCGCTCATAAGTTCCATGAATATTATCGGTGCACGGGTCAACCCAAAGGGCATCACCAGGGACTCGTAGTGACTGTACTAGGTCATGAATGTCGTTTTGGGGGTGTCTTCTTCTTGTACTCAGAGTTGAGGAATATCGAATCTTAGTTTGATCTTCCAAGTGGTAGCGAGATCCTTGCAACTGGTCGAATAGGTCATCGATCCTCGAGAGTGGGTATCAGTTCAACTCACATATCCTGAACGATTCATCCTTCTTTTTGACAAGCAACATCGGAGCACTCCATGGTGAGGAGCTTGGCCGGATAAATCCTTTGTCAATTAGTTCTTGGAGTTGGTCGGACAGTTCTTGCATTTTTTATGGAGCCAAGCAATAAGGAGGTCTTGCCATTAGCGCTACACCCGAGGTTAAGTCAATTTGGAATTCGACCTGCTTGACTAAGGGTAGTCCCGGTAGATCCTCTAGGAATATGCCTGGGTAATCGCAAACTTGTGGAATATCTTTGATTTCCTTACCCTTGTCTTGCTTATCTATCATGTGGGCCAAGAAAGCGAAGCATCTTTTTCTATAAGCACTTTCTCGCCTTCATGCAAGAAATGACCCTTAGGTTCTTCCTTTATTTATCTTTGTAAATCACAAGGGTTTCGTGGTTGGGTGGAGGTAGTCGAATGTCTTTCCCATAGTATATAACTTTGGCTCGGAGAGGCGATAATTAGTCCATTCTGATAAACTCATCGAAACTTCCAATGGTCATGGGTATAAGGTTGATGGGAAAGACGTGGTTATTCAAGGTGAGATGGCAATTGGAAAGTATTCCTAAGATGCCTTCTACTTTTCGTTGCAGGATTCACGGTTTAGTATGATTCTAAACTTATAGTCAATGAAGCTTCCATCGATACTAGTATCAGATAGCAGATATGCATGAATTTCGATGACAGGAAATGTACTAATAACAATTTTGTTATAAACGAGCACGTATGAGTCGTATTATATGATAACATACTCGTTCCTGAAATCCTATAGATTTCCTATTGATAGAGAGAGCGGTCGATTTCCGAAATCCTACATGTTTCTAATTGTTAGAGAGAGAGTTGAAATCCTACCGTTTTCAAATAAGGGGGAGAGAATTGAAATTTTACCGATTTCAAATGATAGAGTGAGAACTGTTACTATTTACGACCTTTAAAACACTCGATAGCATAAATGCTTGTATTTCAGTTACATATTGCTACACCCAGTTTCCAAACATGAATGGGATTAGAAATGGGAAAGCTACATCCCTTATCATGACAATAGAAGTATTCAACTTCTTTCAGGTTGGAAGAGGGAGTGACAGAACCACCTTTGGTTCCACTCGAAGAGGAGCCATCAAGAGACTTTCCCTTGGTACCCTTCGAAGGGGTCTTCCTCTTTTTCCCTTTACGTTGCCCGATTGCCAGAACAAGGGCGGTGTTAGAAGTAGAAGTGGTAACAACTGATTTACCTTTGAGACCACTTTCGGCGGTCTTCAAAATTCCTTGAAGCTTGTTGAATGTGACCTCCTTCATGTTCATATGATAGGTCATTCAGAACTGATCATAACAAATAGGTAAAGAGTGCAGTATGATGCCAATAGCCAACTCCTCAGGGAATTTCACATTCAACTTCAAAAAATGGTCCACAAACCTTTGTATTATCTGAATGTGGCCCGTGATGGATTCATCATCGTTCATTCGGGTTGTTATCATGGAAGAGATGATTTCATACCCTTTTTGACGAGCACTCTGATGGTATCTATCCATCAGGTCCATGTGCCTCTGAAAAGGGTAAAAGTCCTCATAGGACTTTTAGAGTTCAGCTGTCATTGTGGCCAACATGATACATGCCACCTTGGTGGCATCTCTCTCATGAGTCCTAAAGTCAGCGATCTCCTGTGGAGTAGTAGACGACTCATCAATTTCCTTCAGCTCCTTGTCGATGACATATTCCTTGTCCTCGTAACGCGTGACCATCTTGATGTCCCTGATCCAATCATTAAAGTTTGAACCATCAAAGATCACTCTCCCACAAAGATTCATGAGAGAAAAGGAGTCGGTAGGGTTTGAGCCATAAACATTGTTAGAAGACATCTGAAAAGAAGAAAGACAAGTTTAGATTAGATAAAGAGTCTTTAGTAAGATACCCAAATGTAATATTAATGATAGGAACCAACACAATACTTTATAACTTGGAAGAGGAATGCCGTAATCCAAGCTATAAAATATTTAAAGGTAGGCGAATAACGATTCACTAATTTCCACCATGAAAAACGAAATAGGTATTAGGTTTTAATTGGATTGAAACTCCTAGATTATTTTGAGATTCATTGAACTTTTCAATGACATGTTTAAATTTCGATTGTGCCCTCTCAAGTTTGTGACCGGGATGCAGAGGATCACAAACAAGGTGTGAATAACCATGCAAATTAACTAGGTACCCTTAACTTTATCACCTAATCGATGTACCGGTTAACCACACGCGCTCCACCGATCTATGATAAACATTAAGTTACCCTTTACCACTCTTACTAGTCCAAGTTAGTGTGCCGGTTAACCACACATGCTCCACCAACGACTTGGTAAGGTACACAGTGTAATTTCATGGGTTAGCACCAAATTCACATTTTCCTAAACCAACTAAGATTGGGAATTTATAAAAGATTTAGTTACTTTATCATCATAATTATACTTTTAATGAGAATTATATTCCTTGTCCTACCCATTCGACTAACGACCCTCCACCAGTCAAGGAAGTGGTGGGTGAGAGTGGACACCCATTAAGCTGCCATTTTATAGGCAACAACCTTATACCCCCCTTATAGATCAGCTTCGTGAATGAGGCCTACTAACGGTAATAATGACTTGATATTATACATATATATATATATATATATATATATATATATATATATATATATATATATATATATATATATATTATTAACTTATAATACTATAAAGTATAAGGGTTGAATTTTAACTTTTAAAACTCTAGGGATTGGAATTAAAGTGTGTGAGACTTTACAAATTCCAAAACTTGAGGGCAAGTTTTGGAACTATTCAAAACCTTTAATTTCTATAACTTATGAGTCTTAATGGTTTTAAAGAAAAGTCTTTTTGAAGTCCTTAACTTGAGGACAAGTTATGGAGTCCATTAATTGGCATTTAGATCAAGAATCACACTAACAAAGAATTTGCAAATAATTCCTATGATCTACTAAAACTCATAAGCATGAACATTCATATCAACAATTTTCAACAATCACATAAACATATATAAAACTTAAAACTTTGATAGTAACCTTTGAAAATGGATTAGCATAATCATTACCACATGAAAAACAGATTTTACAAGTCCAAAACAGTTTAGGGTAATGATTCTAGTCCATTTCCAACAACAAAACTCGAAATTCTGCACACAGGCCCCCTGACTCACCAAGTGCAAGAACCTACTCGACGAGAAGGATGAGTTTTCACTTGGACTCGTCGAGTCCCCCCAAGGACTCAGCGAATTCACTGAACAGTGAGCAAAATTTTGATCTTTTTTCAACAATTTGCATCAAGTATAATGAAAACAAGCATAGGCTCTGATACCACTGAAGGGTTTTGAGCATTCTAACACTCGTATGGTGTGCGTGCAACCCTGGAAACCTTGGATCCGTATCACATATCCAACATGATGTTTGCGACATAGGGATAAATGATTATTTACCATATACACCAATTATATCTTTGAGCTTTTAGGGAGTTGGATGTTGATAGAATGATACATTGTCATATGTTATTAGGGGTAGTGAAATTGTGCTAGATGCTCACCATAATCCAGATAAATCTATTATGAGTCTTGTGCAAATAGAAGATTGAAAGATCTTTGTGCTCAAGAATCATAATAGAATGACATTAATAATTAACATATGATCCTAAAGGGTCACACTAACAACTTGATACATTTGGATTTTTATAAGAATTTGATACTTGATAAATATTCATAAACTCTTATAATTAATTGGGAGTTATTTATTATATAAAAATAATGATTTTTAATGGCAAGCAACATAATATATCATAAAGTATGATTTATTAAGTCATGTACATCTTTTTGGACTAGAAAGACTTTTTTCTTTTAGCTAAATGTATAAGGTTTTATTATATATAATGACTTGGAAGAATTTTATAAATTTTGTCTTCTTCTTCCTCCATAAATATAGGTTATGCTAGGGATAAAAGAGAGTGGTCATTTGATTATAATATTGTAGGGGACATGCTTTAAAATCATGGTAATTAAATATTATAAAGTGGTAGGGGTTCTCTTGAAGTGTGAAGACCTTATGGTTAAGATTTAGCTTTAAGAGAAGGCTTTCACCTCTTCCTTTCCTTACTTCTTAAAATTGTAAGATGCATGCATACACATACATGCATTCTCTCTATAAGTCAATACTTGGTTTTGTGTTCAAGCTTCAAAGATCAAGACTAGTATCTTTTTCAAGTTGAATTATTGTTGGTGGTTTCGTATAAGGAGGTTTTCTACTCTACATAATATATAAACATTCAAGCCTCCCATTGAGGACTCAAATGACTACAAAGGTTGTCATTTCCTTCTATAAATGTTGTTTTCTTTCCAGTATTTAGATGTTCCTTTGGTGAGTATAAAACTAGTTTATGTTATTCAAAGTTTTAATGTTTTCTTTGCTAATATTGTGTTTTTGAAACTAATTTTGAATAAAAACCCAACAAGAAGTGGCCACATCTCATGGTGAGATGGGCAAATGTTAAACCCATCTTCATCCTGAGGAAGTCAATAAGACCTCAAACAATGACATGGAAGTTATTAAAAAGCTTCTTGATAATTCATATAAATATAATGACAAAAATATTCATCAATGATAAATTAACAATTACATAAAAATATATATTTACTTTTTTTTATTTTTTATTTTTTTTTATTTTTTTTTTTACATCTAACGGGTTCCTTTAATTATTATTAAATAAGTTTGACCCAAAAACACACCACCCCATCCCAACCCTTCTCCTTTCAAAACCTAGACTAATAACTTTGGAAAGCCCATCAACAGCCTTAGAAAACTCGTCCACCACTTATCTCTCTTTCTTGATAATCTAGTTTGTGTGTGCGTGAAGAACATTGGAGGAAAAAGTATAAGGAGACATTTTTGGGGATTAAAAGTTATTTATTTTATTTCACACCTGCTACTAATTTAGTACACATATAAAACCTCACACAAGCTAAAAAAATTAGGTTAAAGGACTGAGATTTAATACAACATTTCTTTTTAACCTTCCATAAAAAAAATCACCTTCAACTTGCAATGAAAGCAAATATTAGTTAATGAGATTGGAAAGAGAAAACAGATTATGTATTTCAAAATTAACACAAAATCTCAATACAACTATACGAACTAAGTATATATCAGAATTATCAAGGGAAAATGACTTATAAACCCAACAAAGTTTCCAAACCATTCAAAAAAACCCAATTATGTTTTGCCTGTTCAAGAAAATCCAACGAACTTAATATTTTGTCTAAAAAAATCCTAACTAGCTTACACTTTCGTTCACTTCTCATTTACGGTCAACCGGATAATGAAAGTCAGCGAATGGCATGGCGTATGACGTATAATTAAATATAGGAAAATGACTTGTAAGACCAACAAAGTTTCAAAACCGTTCAAAAAACCCCAATTATGTTTTGTTTGTTGAAAAAAACCCAATGAACTTACGCTTTTGTTCAATTCTCATTAGAGGCAACCAGATTCATTATGTATACAACTAGTTGGTAAATGACATGACATTGACATGGAATAAACATATTAGAATTGCCCTTTATATATTAATTTAGGGCTTGGAGAAGAGAAAAACGAACGGCGTTTGTGTTCGATCTCTTATAATAGCTACTTTTTATTCTTCCTCCTAATCGTTGATGTCCAACTCAAGATCTACAAAGAAGATATTTGATGATGAAAACCGTTGTGGATATGGACGCCCTTCTTGGATTCGGACACCTAGAACGGAGGATCATCGAGAGAAAAAAGTTTATGGCTTGTACGAACAGATGGGTAAGTGTAATTGAAAACTTTATCATGTCCATATTCTATCTCATTGTTTGGTTTCTTTCAAAAACAAAAACTTATTAAAATGGACATGATAAAGCTTTCAATTACACTTACCCATCTGTTCGAACAAGCCGTAAACATTATCTCTGGATGATCCTCCAGTCTAGATGTCCAAATCTGAGAAGGGCGTTTACATCCACAAGAGTTTGCATCATCAAATATGTTCTTTGTAGATCTTGAGTTTGACATCAACGATTGGGAGGAAGAAGAAGTGGCTATTACAAGAGATCGAACACAAACGTCGTTTGTTTTCTCTTCTCCAAGCCCTAAATCGTTATATAAAGGACATTTCTAATCTATTTATTCCATGTCAATAAATATAATGACATATCATTTGCCAACTAGTTGTATACCTAATGAATCTGGTTGCCTTTAATGAGAATTGAACAAAAATGTAAGTTTGTTGGGTTTTTTTTTTAACAAACAAAACATGATTAGAGTTTTTTGAACGGTTTTGAAACTTCATTGGTATTACAAGTTATTTTCCGATATTTAATTACACGTCATAAGCCATGTTATTCGTTGAATTTCATTAGCCGGTTGACTCTAAACGAGAAGTGTAAGTTAGTTGGGCTCTTTTAGACAAAAGGTTAAGTTCATTGCGTTTTCTTGAACATACAAAACATAATTGGGTTTTTTTGAACGGTTTGAAAACTTTGTTGGACTTATAATTCATTTTCCCAATTATCAATCAATAGAACATTGATAAGCAACAAGGAAGAATAAGGAGTTTCGCTTCTAGAAATAGAGTTATTACTTGTGATATATTGGCTTTAATGATCTTGAATCCTAGAAAATCCAATGAACAACAATTTCAGAAACCTTAAAATTTTTTAGTGGTGGTGATGATGAGGGAGGACTTGTGGTTTGTGGCAGTCAGTCGAAGAGAGATTAGGTAATCGGGAATGAAAATGTCATAGGTGTAGTCGAGAGAGAAGGAAGAGATGGCGGAGTATGGATGATGGATAAAAGGGGAGAGGGACAATGAGTTATTAATAAGGGCTAAGGTAATCAAAAGATGGGTGATGTGTGTTAGGTGTGGGTCCATCTCTATTTTGATTCGTAAAACATTAAAATAGATACTAAAACTTGAAAAAAAAAATTATATTAACAATAATAAAGTAACTTAAAATTTGTCACAGACCAAAATCACAAGTAAAGTTAGCCAAAAGGGCCATATTTGCAATTTTGAAAATGTATGGGTTGTATCCAAAGAAAATGAAAAGATACAAGGACCATCACAATTTTGTTATATTATTATTAATTGTATTTGTTTATAGTTTTAGTATTTTCGTATTTTAAAACTTCGACTTCTGAGCTATATGTTTTCATTTTTTTTTAAAACAACTTGATGTTAGTATTTTGGTTACATGTTTTTGTGATTTGTAAAATGATACAAGTGAAACATGATGTATCTTGAGAATTTATAAGTTCTAAAGTGCTTCAGACTTTGTAGTGGTTGTCACCTACTTTGTGCGTCTATAGCTTTATGTAATATATTATAGCTTTCTATTATGCTGTCTTATATCTGATTTAGATGGAGTCATTTGAGCGAGATATTGTTTGTTAGTGAGTGCATTCCTTAACATGTTATATGTTATGGTTGGCACAATCCTAGTTTGGAACGAGCAACTTATGTCACTAATAAGTTTATATACATATGTTAATACATTTTTTATACCATGACAAACATTTTTGGAGGTACTTGTAGGGAATTCAAGTTTATAGGTTCTTATTCGAATGTGTTTTAAATTATATATGTTTTAATCGATCAACTTGAATCCATTTATAATATTTAGCAAAATTTGTTAGCCAATATTTGAGTCTTTTATTCAATTTACTAGGTTATAACTCGTGTGCTACACGGTTAACAAACCTAACAACATTGAAACTTTAAAATAATTAAATATTAATCACAGATTTGCAAACGGTTATTTTTATACGAAGTTGGATGTTTTATCTGTAACAATATAATCATTAATTTAATTTAGTATGCTTACATAATCAACAAAAATTAAGTAGAATAATAATTGACATAGATTTAGGTATTTAATCTTTCTGTAACTATAAAGACATCCAAAACATTTGCCAATTTGTCAACTGAATCCAAAAGATCACCAACATTGATATTTTTTAATGTTTTCCCCTGCAAAAAAGAGTCCATGGATGGTTTCTCACAATACTATGTTGTAATGGAAGAAATGGAAATAGAATGGTATAAAACATTTAACATTGAACTTCAGTTCAATTTGCTTTCATTTGCCAAATGACTATTTACTCAAAAATGGTCTTTTTAACCAAAAAACAAACCCGATTAAAACATTGAAATTAATATAGAATTTATCCGTTCAACCCCTATTCAAACCATACCTTATATATGATTATGGTTGATGGTTTTCTCTAGAAACCATGAAAAAATATGATAGTTTCTCCACTCCTTCCGGCCATTATTTTGTATTTAACCTGCAGAACCTCTTCTAAATGTTGAAACCATAAAAAAAGATTAAATATGAGAAATAGTAATAAACTTTCTTATCATCAAAGTTTTAAGAAATCAAACCATAGAACATTAACTGAGATGCTCAATGTGCTTGATCTTTGATGTTCCTGTAATTGATGAAAACATAGATTAACTTGATATAAATATGAAATATATATATATATATATATATATATATATATATATATATATATATATATATATATATATATATATATATATATAAGTTTCCTACAATAGTCAAGGAATATAAAAATTTAGAAAATATCATATTTTTTCAGTCCATTCGACATTTTGGACAACTTATGTGATGTCAGTTCACCAACTTTTGCAGTTTACCAGCAAAGAGATAAAATGCCTAGTATTTCACTTTCTTGTCTAATTACTTCAGCAATAGAGTAAAAGATACAGAAGCGTAAATTGTTAAAAAGAAGGACATAAGTTGAGTAGAAAGAAAGAAGAGTGCATTATCACGAGACACAATGGGTCTATATATAACATGTATGAAAAATTGTTTCTTGACCATCCACTCCTACAAAAAGAAACAACAAAAAGGTAATTAAAAATCATAAAACAACTAAAAAAACTTTTTCAACATGAAGACATCATTCGGGGTCGTCCTATATTTTCCTTGAGTACAAAATTGAATTCAGAGAGCTCAAACATAGATTGGATGCTTTGCTTAAAATTTAAGATGGGATGATGAAATATCACAAAACCGTGAAAACACACAAAAATAACCAAGTAACAAACATTTTTAAGAGGTTGATAAATCTGGTTTATCAAAATATTTCTTCTTGAAATTGAGAAAAGTACCATAGCCAACATACATTAAAGAACTACAATACATAATAGCTAAGATATTGGCGACTTGTTAGATATATAACGAAAAAGAAAGTCATGAAGGGAAAAATAATACTAACAAACCAGAAGATGAGGAGGATATGAAACATTTAGACGGGATTTGGGGATCTATTTGGGTAAATCCCAAGGCCCAAACAATAGACCCAAACAAACAAAAATCACAAAATTAATATATCTTACCTGATTGAAATTGGAAAAACGATTAAGAAATTGACATCTGCATATTGACCCACGATAAACATTTGCAAACACAAATCGAAAAATATAAATATATAAAGAATAATATAAAAATACAAAAAATTACCCACATTACTCACTCAAGCAAATGATCGAATAGTTGGTATGCAAATGAAAATCCAAGATGAACTGGAAAAGGTAAGAAATTGATGCAATCGAAGGACCATCAAGTTCAATACAAATGAAAAACCCGAAGAAGAAAGCAAACAGAAAAAATAATACAAACCTTTTGAGCCTTTTACCAATCTTTTAGATGTCTAACTCTGACCCTCAATAGATAGAAACTACAAGAACAAAAGATAACACTTTGAGATTAAAAATTGGAACTAAAATCAAGAATTTACATAAATCGATGCTTACTTGAGGCATCGTCATTCTTTAACTCTCTGTCTTCACTAACCAGAAGCATTATGTGAGTGTTGGGTTTTGCAGATTGAGAATTACAGCATTGGCTGATAAAGCGGATGGATTTGAAGATTCTGGCGGTGGCTGGAGGTAACGAAGGTGGTAGCAACAACATCATTGATGGTGATAGTGGTCATCTAGGGCTTGTATAATAAAATTAAGAGAGTAGAGATGAAGTATGTGTGTGAAAATTTTAAAAATAAGACGTGTGATATAGGAGAAGGGGAGAGATTCAAGCGATAGGAGCTAAGATCTCAATTGGGCAATCGTGATTGATTCAAATAATGACAACCGAAATGTTGATATTTAGGAAGTGAATGTCGATGGTAGCAGTGAGTTAATGGGCGGGAAACGTAAAGTGTAGATAGTTGGTGCAACGACACGTGGAAGAAGACTGTGCTTAAAAAAATGACACATGGCTGATTTAGGAGTCTTTTATTAAGAATAGATAGATAGATAGATAGATAGATATGGGACAACCACGAGGTGGTACTTAAGGTTGCATTCCTTGTTTCTTGTTCGTTGTTAGATGATATATTCTTTGGTTGTTTTGGTTGTTTTGGTTGTTAGATGAAAATCATGCTTGATGCTACTTTTTGTGATGTTTAGGTTTCATGTTTGTTTTGTATGGTTAATGGATTGCACCTTAAATGTGCGATTCATAATTGTTGGTATTTGTCACTTGGACCAAAGATAAATTTATGTCCATGTTTTGGAAATCTTTTCGGGTTGCTTTGTAGGTTGAAAAGTTTTTCTATCACCAAAGAACGTATTTGCCACAAGTCATTTTGTCGAAAGACATTTGAGGGAGAAATGTTTTGTCGTCCATTTGTGCGTAGTTCAAGACTGATAGAGTTTAATTTCATAAGAGTTGCCTTAGTTTTGATGATTTTGCCACATACTCCACGTGAATTTGGGGTGATGCCATGCTAAAGCTCGAGGTAATATTTGTGCTATTAAGTTTTGTATATATGCTTATTTGACTTTGGGGGTGTTACTTTGGATTTTTTTTTTTTTTTTTTTTTTTTTTTTTTTGGGTTATAGGTACATTGATATCTTTTCTTTGTTTTATGATCCCATTCTTTCTAACGATTTCTTGGAAGAAAAAGAGTTTTCATTATGAGTATTTAGTCGTTTTTTAGTGCTAGTTTTTCCTACATTCTTTCTAACGATTTCTTGGAAGAAAAAGAGTTTTGTTCTTCATTTTGGTCACTTGTAAGTGATTTGTAACCCCCGTTTTCTATTGATGAATAAATACAAGCCGTTTGTTTCTCTTTGTGGATGTAAACGATATCTTCGATAATGGAACCACATTAAATCGTTGTGTCTCCTAAGTTACTATATTTTTCATATCTTGGCATATCTTGATGCTTGTTGTTCTCATTATTGGTCATTTTATCTTATATTCACATCATACTTTATGTTATTTGTTTTGTTATTAGGTTCTACATTTTTTTATGAGTCCAAGTGTTTAATATCCCTTCCAAATATTTTTAGATTGCTAAGATAATCATTTGGATCAGTCATTATATCCCAGAAGAACCGGTTACTTTGAGCGAAATCGTTAAAACTTACAAAATATAAAAGTTTTTCACTTTTCCTTCGAGCAACCCTTTTTCAAATTTAAAAGCAAGCATGTTAGCAATTGTAGCAGCATTTGGGCCTTTCATATTTCTAATTCTCTTCAACAAACAACTTTAAGTTGGCCCAGATCCGATTTCAGAGACCCAAACCTGGTTTTCTTCAAATTTGATTTTGATTTTAAGTTTGAGTTCATGTTGTAAATGATGTTAAATAATTTGATGATCTCATCGCACAATTGATTATCTTCCCTTCCAATTACAAAATTTGTAGCCAATGTTAAATCTCATACCAAATCAACCCAAAAGCAAAATTAAAAATTTGCAGCTAATCTCATGAATTGAGTTGAATTCTGATCGAATTGAGAACGAGTGTTTAACTACAAGGTAAACCTTAACACTTCGAAATGATTTCTGTGTTAATTCCACTTTCGTTTTTATTCAATTGTTTTTGGGTTTTAAAAGGTTTTCACGTACTCAATCAAATGAAAGCAAAACATGGTTTTTCTGGTTATTTAAATAAAAAAATCCTGAAAATAATTAATTTAAGTTTTTAAAAGTCGTGCCAACTTTTTCCTCCCTTCGCATATAGTTTAATGACTTTGTACAGTTAAAGAAATTTAGTCGCTAAAATATCTTTGTTATGAATTTAACTATTTTACATTATCTTTATCTCCTTTTAACCTAATTAGTTAATACTTTTTGTTATTATTAATAGACATAAAATATTCCTAGCTTTGTGTTGTAAGTTAGTTATTAAAAAAAAATTACACGATGGCTTGAATCCCCTAGACTTTCTAAAAAACAAAACATCATAGCAAAACCCTATCTAAATAATAAAAAAAACCACAGGCTTGTAATTTTTTTTTTGGAACGATATAGATTTTTTAAATTAACAACATGATATAAAAAAGATTAGAAAGGTTACAAAGAAAAAATAATAGTAATTGAATTTTTTTAGTCAACACACTACGATTAAGGTTCAATTTAGTGTTTGTTAATTACACAATTTTATCAAACAACACAAATTTTTTTATTTATTTATTTATTTTTTTTTTATCGTTCCACAAGCAATGAGTTTGAATGACTTCCATGACCCATAAAATGGTAAGACTCCATCAAAGCATTTGCTACTAATCGCATTCAAAGTGATCAATTCTCTGTCTATCCAAATTCGTTCTAGTTTCGACTTTATTTATTTGTCTTTATCAAGTCAACACGTTGTGATTGGAATAAATTTGTTCCTTCTAGTTAGATTATCTCCAAAAATCAATGTTTCTTTATCGATAATTCTCATAGTCGAATACAATAATTTGTTTTCATGGCGTCAAGATCCCATATACATGTGCTTTTTGGTCGTTAAGGATTGTAAGTCTTCATGCAATTCTTTCTTGATTAAGTCAACCAAGGGTGTGGACGCACCATGTAGAAAGCGGAAAATCAGGACTTACCATGCACGTTCTATATGATTCCAACAAAAATTAAAGCCTTTAGGGAAACACATCTTTAAAGACAAGTCTCCATATTTTACCAAAAAAATCAAAGTCAATAGCCGATAAAGATTAAAGGTCCTTAGACCAGTGCAAAATAAATAATGACTATCAACCAAAATAAACGATGCAAGTAGATATACAAGTATGAATGCTAAGGAAATCAATTGTAAAGATATTATACTATTTTCTTAACTAAGTTTTTTTAGGATATCTCCAGAAAAGTCCCAATATTTTGGATAAATTTTTAATAAAATTCTAAATTTTATTTTTTGAATGAAAAAGCCCCGACTTTTTCACATTTTGAATAGAAAAGCCCAAAAAACCAGCTAATTTATTCACTTTAGTCCTTTTTGATCTGTTCAACAGGTCATGGGACAAAATTGTTAATTTTTCGAAAATAAAGAGGTTTTTTTGCAGATTTCATCAAAAATTTTATGTAATGTATAAACATATTTTTACATATCTATATCTATTTTTACGTATTTTTGTATTTTTTTTTATATTTTTATAAGTATATATTTACGTATTTTTATGCATTTTAAATATATAAACGTATTTTTTTTACTTATTTATATGTACTTTTAACCATTTTACATATTTTTTATGTATTTTTATGTGTTATTTTTTATATATTATGTATTTATATGTATTTTTATATATTTTTACGTATTTATATATTTTTAAAGCTTTTTATATAGATGTTTATGTATTTTAAGTGTATAAACGTATTTTTTACGTATTTATATCTATTTTTAAGTATTTTACATATTTTTTATGTATTATATATTTATATATTTTTTTAAAGTTTTTTATATAGATGTTTTTGTATATTTATGTATTTTAAATGTATAAACGTATTGTTTTACGTATTTATATGTATTTTTTAAGTACTTTACATATTTTTTTGTGTATTTTTATGTATTATGTATTTATATATATTTTTGTGTATTTATGTATTTTTTTTAGTCTTCTTATATAGATGTTTATGTATTTTTATGTATATTAAATGTTAAAGTGTATTATTTTTATGTAAAAATATATAAACACGTAAAAATAATATAATTAAACATTTAATATACATAAAAATATATAAACATCTATATAAGAAAACTAAAAGAATACGTAAATACGCAAAAATACATATAAATACATAATACATAAAAAAACACAAAAAATATGTAAAATAGTTAAAAAAAAAAAAAAACAATACATATAAATATTTAAAACAATACGTCTATATATTTAAAATACATAAATATACAAAAACATCTATATAAAACACTTAAACGAATACATAAATGCGTAATACATAAAAAATATGTAAAATACTTAAAAATAGATGTAAATACGTAAAAAATACGTTGATACATTTAAATACATAATACATAAAAAACACATAAAAATACACAAAAAAAATATGTAAAGTACTTAATATATATATATATATATATATATATATATATATATATATATATATATATATATATATGTAAACCAATACGTTTATACATTTAAAATACATAAATATACAAAAACATCTATATAAAAAACTTTAAAAAAAATATATAAATACATAATACATAAAAGATATGTAAAATACTTAAAAATAGATATAAATACGTAAAAAATACATTTATACACTTAAAATACATAAACATCTACATAAAAAGCTTTAAAAATACATAAATACGTAAAAATATATAAAAATACATAATATATAAAAAATAACACATAAAAATACATACAAAAAATGCAAAATGGTTAAAAATACATATAAATAAGTAAAAAAAATACATTTATACACTTAAAATACATAAAAATACGTAAATATATACTTATAAAAATATAAAAAATACAAAAATACGTAAAAATAGATATAGATATGTAAAAAATATGTTTATACATTATAAATTTTTTTTGATGAAATTTGCAAAAAAGTCTATTTATTTTCGAAAAATTAACAATTTGATCCCATGATCTGCTGAATAGGTAAAAAAGAACTAAAGTGAATAAATTAGCTGGTTCCTTAAGCTTTTCTATTCAAAAGGTGAAAAAGTCGGGATTTTTTATTCAAAAAATAAAATTTAGGATTTTATTAAAAATTTACCCAAAATATCGGGTTTTTTCTGGAGATATCCCAAGTTTTTTCTACTGGGTTTTCTTAAAAAAGTTAACAAAATTTTTAATAAGAAAATTGTTTTCAATGTTTATTATTAATCATGTATTATTTTTCCTTAATAAGAGTTTTTCCCATAAAGTTTTATCCATTAAAGTTTTAACAATGTATCATAAAATCGTTATTCAAAGAGAAGTGTCATGAAATATTATTTAGTGAATAACTATTGAATTCTTCATATTCTCTCATCTCTCTCGGTCTTAGTGATCATTAGTAACACATATTAATATAAGTTTTATGGATGTAGTTATACACTATTATAAAGAGCATTTATAACATAGTTAATATTTATCTTTTTTTTTTTCTAATATAAATAATGAGTAATATGTATCATAAATATTGGTTGTTTTACCGTAAGTAATTGAATAAACGTTCTTACATTCTTATATTTTATTTTATTCTTCAACCTTGCTTCAACTTTTATAATATTTTATATAATTTAATATTTGTGAATGCCCTAAGTTGAGTCAAATATCTTTACTAGTTGCCATAAATTGTTTAGTTATATATCATAACGACTTTTACATTAGAGTACACTGGTAATTATTATTTATGAATAATAAAGTGGTAAACTATACCGCTAAGATTCAGGTAATAACGAATATAATGGAATAATCTTATATATAATGGGCATTTTGTCTCAAAATAGTAAGCCAATTAACTTTTTCTTTTGTCTAGAAAATGACATTATGTGATTTTTTTGGGAGTGAATTCTATTAAATAACACGTTTGAAGACAGCATTGCATTTAAACCCCTAAATCACCATAGCAAATCAAGTAAAACCATAGAGTTTAAAATCGTGCAAATTCAATGCAATTATTTGTCGAGCCCACATATTTTCGGCCTTTTTTTTCAAGTTAATCATAGCCGTTGGAAGCGCATCTTTTTCTTTATGCCTGTAAAGAGCTATTCTAGAAGACATCGCGAGACCACAAAATTCCAACTGCATGTCTCCAGCAAGAGTTGTCCATGATGCTATAAAATTCATGACTAGAGATTTCCAGCTCGTGGACAAATATGTTGATAAAACCTAGCTTTTGGTAAATGGAAGGGAATTGTAAGATTTTAAGAGCGATGTTGAAACCTTTTAGATTGAAGGTTATGTGTTCAAACCCACACATAGGCAAATTTGTTAACATGATAAATTTAACTTTTAACTACTTAGTTACCAACTTTTAAACAAAAGTTAATAATCATTCTAGATTGTAATTTTAACTTATTTGAAGATTTTTTTTATGGAAACAAGTATTTTGTTGCTGACAAGGATTCCATGATCCATGCTGGCTCCATCAATTTCCTTTTATCACCACTAACTTGCATTCTTCAAAGAAAGGCATCTAATTCACGACTTTGCTTTTTATTGATTTTTTATTAAAGTTTCTTTTTTCCACCATTTTGATGTGTCTGGTTGCAACGTGGTTCACGAAACATTGATAAAGATTACAAAATAAAGATATAGATTACAAGCAGTTTACACTCTATCTTGGATATAATTGTGACCAAATGGCTTCTAACCCAACGGTATCTGGTGTTGTCGTCTCTTTTTGAGGTCGATGGTTTAAGTTCCGTGAGGACATAGGTGGTAAATTAGGAGTACTGGAGTAGTATAGGAGTAAATTAAATTTATCGTTCCAAAAAAAAATACATAATTGTAAATTTTAAATATGAAATAAACTCTAATTGGATGATATTTCCATCATAAAACCCTTATGCGAGCGGTCTATGGGCTAATTTACCGGTGTTAAAAAATTATGCAAACCCAAAAATTTGAATGAAAAATATGAAAATAACTGAAAATTCATATATGTTTTTTTTTTTTTTTTTTTAATAATGAAAATCGGATAGACATTTTTTTATATTTTCAGACAATTTGAAATTTGAAATTAAAAAACCGTATATTTTATTTGAATTTTATTTAGGGCTAATATAAAAAAAAACCCTTAAGTTTTCAATAAATGTTGGTTTTTAACTTTCGGTTTCTTTTGGGTTCACTAAAGTTTGTGTAAAAATTATTATTTTTAACCTTTTCGCAGTTTACCCGGTTACCAACATATCATCTACACATAATTTAAAATTTTAAAGGTAAAAATGAATAATTTTTGAAAACTTAAGAACTTTTATGAAATTATCCCAAACAAATAAAAACGTTTTATAAGTATTAAAATGCATAAAAAAACGTGTGTATATATATATATATATATATATATATATATATATATATATATATATATATATATATATATATATATATGGTATTTATCATATCACCTCTATATACATAATATGTATGAAATGTTATTATATGAATTCTTACATATAAAATCAGATCCGTACATACAAAGAAATATATTTTAAAAAGTATAAATATGTTTTAAATATACTAAATACTTATAAATAAATTTAACTTTACAAAATTCCTTTTTTTAAACCTTTTAAGTATATTTGTAACTTTAAAAAAAATACGTTTTTATACCTTAATATTTTTTTTATATGTATAAATATCTATGAAAAGGTATTTAGATGTAATGTGTATATATAAATATGTCTAAAATGTTTAAATTTGTATAAGAACATTTTCTATATGTTTAAATATGTAGAAAAATGTTTATATTGTAACGTCCCAAAAATTCAAGACTAAAATTTTTTTTTATAAAACATCACTTAAAACACATTTAGCAATCCATAACATAATCAGAGTATTAATTCCAACACGTATTTTCATTATCAGAGTAAAACATTCCCAGGTTGTCTAACCTATGGTGTGTGTCATGGGATCACCCCGAGCTCTTCCCTCCGCTACCGAAAGTACCTGAAACCAAAACTGAAAACCGTATGCACGAACTTTAGTGAGTTCTCCAACCTACCGCATACCATGCAGAACCACATACTGCACATACTGGGCCACGCCCGCTATTTTGGGGCTCGCCCCTTACCTTGGGCCTCGCCCGCTACAACAGCCCCACCGCTCCAGGCCTCGCCTGGCTTCGAGCCCCGCTCGGATACAAATCTGTTTCACTTAGGCCTCGCCTGTAACTGGGCCTCGCCCGCTAGCATATACTAACACATAAGCATATCACAACACATAAACTAACATGTACTAATAAATCATGTTCGAAGGCCTCGCCTATCTTGGGCCTCGCCCTTGTCCTGCTACTGATGAGTCATGGAACCCCATCCATGCTCCTATTGATAGTGAGATACGGGCCCAATCCACACTCACTGTTTCCCTAACTTGGGCCTCGCCCCTGATCTGTTGCTAATGAGATGTGGAACACCATCCACACTATGTTATTGGTGAGATACGAGACCTCGCCCACACTCACATCCTTACCAGGCACATACATGTATCACATAAACAACAAGTATAAACTACCATATAAATCATTCCTTGGGCACCCGTTCGCTATCATTGGACATCGTCCTGAATATCATACTAGCATATTGTACCTAGGGCTAACCCCCGGGTCTTCTACTCATAACTACATGGGCCGGCATTGTGGCCTTAGACCCATTTACACAAAGGGTAACTCACCTGTACTTGCTGATACCCCTCTGGTTGCTGCTTGACAACTCTCTGAACTGCGGCTCCACTAGCTCCCCGAGCTACCAATATTAATATAACACTTAGTCTAACTGTCCTCCGAAAGTCAACTAAGTCAACTCTGGTCAAAGTCAAAGTCAAAGTCCTGGTCAAGGTCAACCCTACTCGCCGAGTCTGCCTACTGACTCGCCGAGTTCACACGCTCAGAGTCCTTCCATTTGCGACTCGACTCACCGAGTCAGACCATGACTCGCCGAGTCCACTGATTTCTGAGTCCTGTCCTGTCCAACCCACTGAGTCTCCACCTGACTCACTGATTTGAGTCTTACCTTGAAGGGTTTTGGGTTTCGTAACCTGACTCGCCGAGTCCAAGAACAGACTTTTCGAGTCCAAGGCAAACTTCAACAGACTCGCCGAGTTACTCATCCAACTCGTCGAGTTCCTCCTAATCTTCATGCTACTCGCCGAGTCCACTCGAAGGACTCACCGACTCTATTCAGTCTTTCATACATTCAGAAGCTTTTTAGGTCATGCAGGGACTCCAAACTGTAGATCCATTCTTCCAAGGCCTATTCCTCAAGTAAAGTTGCAAACTTTACGTGTAGCTAAGGAGATCTAGGCTAAACACACCACAAACTAGGGTTTAAGACAAGCATGCATCACCTACACTCTCAAGGCTGATACTTTATGACTCTCTGGGCCAAGACACAACTGGAACTGAAGGGATTCAGCTTGGGGATGAAACGACCGAAAAATTTTGTTTTTCAATATAATCAAAACCATAATATGAGTATCATAACATAAAAAAAAACATACGCGATGTATCCCAAATCATAATAAAATACTGTGCGGAAAACTGTATCATACTATATCAAATCCAAAACAACTAAAACCATCCCCAGGATAAAAGCTAAGTTGTGGTGTGTGCGATGCTATCACCCCGAGCTCTTCCCTTTGCTTGCGGAAGTACCTGAAACCAAAACTGAAACTGTAAGCACGAAGCTTAGTGAGCTCCCCCCCAAAATACCACATACCATACAATAACATATAAACACATATTGGGCCTCGCCCACTGCATCAGGCCGAAGCCCGGAAACTGCATCGGACCGAAGTCCGGAACTGACTGGGACCTTGTCCCCTGCATCGGACCGAAGTCCGGAACTAACTGCATCGGACCGAAGTCCGGAACTGTTTGGGACCCTGTCCCCTGCATCGGACCGAAGTCCGGAACTAACTGCATCGGACCGAAGTCCGGAACTAACTGCATCAGACCGAAGTCCGGAACCGACTGGGACCTTGTCCCCTGCATCGGACCGAAGTCCGGAACTGACTGACTGAACATGGCATAGCATAACACATCAACTAGCATGAACACATATACGGCATACTACATCGGGCCGTAGCCCGGAACACATAACACTTAACGCATAAAACATAGCACACAAATCCTGTTCGAGCCACGAAGGCATCAAACATACTAGCTACTGCATCGGACCTAAATCCGGAAACTACTGCTAACTGAACGGGCCGGCATTGTGGCCTTAGACCCGTTCCTACTGGAAGGAAACTCACCTCGTAAGCTGGCTGTTGAGTGTGTGGCTCGGGAAGCTAACGGCTGCTGCTCCTGAATCTCCTCGGCTACAAGTCCATAAACACACTCAATCAAATACTAAACACTACGCTTGGGGTAAAATGACTCTTTTACCCTTGGTCAAAGTCAACTCTCTTTTGGGCTGACTCGCCGAGTTGGGCCGCCCAACTCGCCGAGTCCTACTCTCACTTCTCAGTTCTACACGCTGCTACTTGTCGAGTGTGGCATCGACTCGACGAGTACCCTCTTGATCCAAGAACTCAGACAATCTTCATCCGACTCGCCGAGCCGTATGAACAAACTCGACGAGTTGTTCTTGATCTTAAGAAGATTGCCTTGGACTCGCCGAGTTGTATGAACAACTCGCCGAGTCCCTCCATCACTGAGTCTACTCTCAACTCGCTGAGTCCACTCTCTAACTCACTGGATCCACTCGACACTGATAAAAATGAAGGAATCGGGAACTCGCGACCCAACTCGCCGAGTCGTTCTTCCCGACTCGCCGAGTTGCCGCCATGCAACTGATTTTTACTCGATTTTGCTTGAATCCAACACATACAACTGATAGATCTGAGTCCAATAAGCTGATTTACCACGTAAAGTTTCCAACTTTACGTGTACAACCTCATGAATAAGGGAAATAAGGCTAAAAGATGCACAAAATGGGTAGATCTATGGTTAATATGCAAAGTAACTCCAAAAAGGCAGTAGATCTGGGCTCTACAACACCCAATCATTCAGATCTAAAGATATCTCGACTTATTAAGGCATTCATGCAACATAAGGCTTGGAACAAGCATCAACTAGATCCTAGGAGAGCTCTAATGGAGGTTTAAAGCATATAACAAGAGGGGAAATCCGAAAATACCTCAAATAAATCAGATTTGCCCTTGGATCTTTGCACTACAACTCTTCTCCTTGCTCCTTTCTTCTTCTCCTTCTTCAAACCTTCACAAAATGGCACAAAACACTTAGCTCACACAAGGTTGGATTAGGGTTCTTTCTCACAGTGTTCTCAGGGTGAGGGAGGCGAGAATGGGGCTATAAGGTGACTTAAATAGTGGGCAACCCGGGGATTTAGGGTTTCACCCATACGGATGGACTCACCGAGTCAGGGATATGGACTCGCCGAGTCCCCGGCTCACGCGTGCTCGAAGTCGCGACCCTACTCGGCGAGTCAGGCTATGAACTCGCCGAGTCCCTCTTGCAAAACTTACAACAATTACCAATGAATTAACATACCGGGAACGGGTCGTTACAATTCTCCCCCACTTGTCTCAGACTTCGTCCTCGAAGTCTGCTTCGGCTGGATCTGCAAATATCTCCGGGTAGTGCGCTCTCATCTCCTCCTCAGCCTCCCACGTCCACTCAGACCCCTTCCGGTGCTGCCACTGCATCTTCACTAGCTGAATTACCTTGTTCCTCAAGGTCTTGATCTTCCGTTCCAGAATCGCGACCGGCCTCTCAATATAATTCAGGCCGCTATCAACCTGAATGTCCTCTAGGGGAACGACCGCTGTCTCATCCACCAAACACTTCCTTAACTGCGACACGTGGAAGGTGTTGTGTATCTGACTAAGCTCATCGGGAAGATCCAATCGATAAGCAACCCGACCCACCCGGGCCAAAACCCTGAAAGGACCAATAAATCTGGGGCCCAATTTGCCCCTCTTCCGGAACCTGATGACACCTTTCCAAGGTGAGACTTTCAGAAGAACCATATCTCCCACCTGGAACTCCAAGTCCGAACGCCTCCTGTCGGCGTAGCTCTTCTGCCGACTCTGCGCAGTCTGCAGCCTACTACGGACCTGCTGGATCAACTCAGTCGTCTTGAGCACCACTTCGGTGCTCCTTATGACTCGCTGACCGACCTCGCCCCAACAAATCGGGGTCCTGCACTTCCTGCCATATAACATCTCAAAAGGAGGTCGATCAATGCTCGCATGATAACTGTTGTTATACGAGAATTCCGCTAACGGAAGATACGTATCCCAACTGCCCCCAAAATCTAGAACACATGCCCTAAGCATATCCTCAAGAGTCTGAATCGTCCTCTCGCTCTGCCCGTCAGTCTGAGGGTGGAAAGCGGTGCTGAAATGGAGACGAGTACCCATCTCGTCGTGGAACCGCTTCCAGAATCTGGACGTGAAACGAACATCTCGGTCCGACACCACCGATACCGGCACTCCATGACGTGCCACAATCTCCCGCACATAGATATCGGCTAACTTTTCCGCTGATATACTCTCCTGAATCGGAATAAAATGAGCACTCTTCGTCAACCGATCGACTACTACCCATATCGAGTCCACTCCACGTGCGGTCCTGGGGAGTTTGGTGACAAAATCCATGGTGATATCCTCCCATTTCCACACGGGAATGTCTAACGGCTGCATCTTGCCGTGAGGTCTCTGGTGCTCCGCCTTGACCTTCCGGCAGGTCAAACATCTCTCAACATACCAAGCGACGTCCCGCTTCATGCAGGGCCACCAATAATCAGGTCGAAGATCTCGATACATCTTCGTCGCTCCTGGGTGGATAGAAAATCGAGACTTATGAGCCTCGTCCATCAATACTTGCCGTACCCCACCCCGGTACGGTACCCACACCCTACCATGAAGCGTCAACAAACCCCGACTGTCATAATCAAATGAAGCTACTCGGCCCACTATCCTCTCACACTTCTGCCTCTCCTCCTTGAGGCCCTCCATCTGAGCCTCCTTGATCCGCTCCAACAACGGAGTGATCACTGTCATCCTCATACACAGATCTCTGATAGGGGCCGTCGACACCTTGCGGCTCAGGGCGTCGGCCACCACATTGGCCTTCCCTGGATGATAAAGGATCTCACAGTCATAGTCCTTCAGCACGTCCAACCATCTCCTCTGCCTCATGTTCAAACTCGGCTGATCCATAAGATATCGCAAACTCTTGTGATCCGTGTATATAGTACAACGGACCCCATAAAGGTAATGTCTCCAAATCTTGAGGGCAAATACAACTGCCCCCAACTCCAAGTCGTGGGTAGGATAATTAGCCTCGTGAGGCTTCAACTGTCTCGAGGCATAAGCTACCACATAGCCTCGCTGCATCAATACTGCTCCCATACCTGTGATCGAAGCATCATAATAGACTACGAAGTCCTCTACTCCCTCTGGCAAGGTAAGGATCGGAGCCTCGCACAATCTCTGCCTGAGAGTCTCGAACGCCGCCTGCTGCTCAGGCCCCCAACGAAAAACCACCGACTTCTTGGTTAGTCGGGTGAGAGGCACTGCTATCTTGGAGAAGTCCTGAATAAATCTCCGATAATACCCTGCCAGCCCTAGGAAGCTCCGAATCTCAGATGGAGACCTCGGGACCTCCCACTGCATCACGGCCTCAATCTTGGCCGGATCTACCAAAATACCCTTCTGGTTGACGAGATGACCAAGAAACTGCACCTCGCGCAACCAGAACTCACACTTGGAGAACTTTGCGAAAAGTCTCTCCTTCCTCAAAGTCTCCAACACCTCCCGCAGGTGCTCCTCGTGCTGCCCCTGTGTCTTGGAATATACCAAGATGTCATCTATGAATACTATCACCGACCGATCCAGCATCGGTCTGCACACGCGGTTCATGAGATCCATGAACGCGGCTGGGGCATTGGTGAGCCCAAATGGCATCACCACGAACTCATAATGACCATACCGGGTCCTGAAAGCAGTCTTCTGTACATCCTCATCTCTAACCCTCATCTGATGATAACCGGAGCGTAGATCGATCTTGGAGAACCAAGACGCTCCCTGAAGCTGATCAAACAAGTCATCTATCCTCGGAAGTGGGTAACGGTTCTTCACCGTTACTTTGTTCAACTCCCGATAATAAATGCACATACGATGTGACCCATCCTTCTTCCTCACAAATAAGATCGGCGCTCCCCAAGGCGAACTGCTCGGCCGAATGAAACCCTTGTCTAACAGCTCCTGAAGCTGTGTAGACAACTCCTGCATCTCAGGGGGAGCAAGTCGATACGGTGCTTTGGCTATCGGAGCCGCACCAGGAACTAGGTTGATCCTGAACTCAACCTGCCTCTCTGGAGGTATCCTCGGCAAATCCTTGGGAAACACATCTGGGTAGTCACGAACAATAGGAACATCATCAATCGTCGTCTTGCCCTTCTCCCGGGCATCCAAGACGTAAGCTACAAAACCGGCGCAACCCTGCTGAACATAACGCCTCGCCCTTGCGGCGGAACAAAAGGTCGGTCCTCGCTGGGGCCTCTCGCCCTGAATCACTATCTCTCCCCCACTGGGAGTGCGAACCCTCACTAGCTGAAGCTCACAATCAATCACCGCCCCATTGGGGCTTAGCCAATCCATGCCCACAATAACTTTATTCCCACGCAGGGGAATAGGAACCAGGTCCACTGAAAACTGCTCATCAAATATCTGAAGGGAACACCCTCTATGTACTCTGCCGACCCTCACGGTCCTATCATCTGCTATCTCAACCTCTAATGGACAATCCAGCTCCCCTGGAGCTCTGCTAAATCTCTTGCTAAGCGCAAGCGATACAAATGATCGGGTAGCCCCCGAATCGAACAATACCAAAGCATAGATGCCGTTCACCGAGAACGACCCTAAATAAAACATATCATCAAGTAATATTCAAACGATATAATAACAATTAAAAGATGAAGGAAAGATACATACTCGTCACCACATCAGGAGTCGCTCGCGCCTCCTCTGCTGTCATCTGAAATGCCCTGCTCTTCGCCACTGGCGCATCAGATCGGCCCTGCCGGCCATCCGTAATCCTCAAGGTGGCAGGGGCAGGTGCAACCACCTTCCCTGCTGCAGCTAAACTGGGACACTGGGACTTTTTATGTCCCCTCTGATTGCACTGAAAGCAAATCAGATCTGATGTTGTAACCGTAGTAGCATGGGCCGTACAATCCCTACTCAAATGCCCAGTCCGACCGCACTTGTAGCAGCCGGAACTCCCTGCCTTGCACGCCCCCTCGTGCAATCTCCCACACTTGCCACACCGACCGTGGCTCTGCTGACCCCTGGACCTGTGATCTAAAACCTTGGGCTTTTTGCCCACACTGCCTGAACCCGAAACCACCTCCGGTTTCCTCTTCTTCTCCATCTCGAGATCAATCTCCCTCTCCCTGGCTCTAGCAATTATGTCGTCCAGCGTTTTACAACTGGACCGACTCACAAACATGCGGATGTCACTCCGCAACATCTCATGATAACGGGCCTTCTTCATCTCCTCATCGGCTGCATACTGAGGAACAAGAAGGGCTGTCTCCCTGAACTTGGCGGTGATCTCCGCCACTGTCTCGGTAGTCTGGGTAAGGTCCTGGAACTCCCTAGCTAACTGCTGCACCTCAATGACCGGTGAAAACTCCGCCCTGAACCTGGTAGAGAAATCAGCCCAGGTCATGGCATCCAATGCCGCATCATCCCCGATGGCATGTCCGACCTCCTCCCACCAATCCCGTGCCCTGTCCTTCAGAAGACAGGATGCCAATCTGACCTTGTCCCCCTCGGGACACCTGCTAGTGCGGAAAGCGTTGGCCACATCCACCAACCATCTAGTACTCGCTATGGGGTCCCGCGCCCCATGATAGTCTGGAGCCCCGCATGCCCTGAACTCCCTGAACGTAAGTGTGCGCTACCCCATCACGGCCGCCATCTCAGCACGGAAAGTACTCAATCTCTCATCCATCAGCTCTAAAATACCCTCCTTGATCGAACCGAAGATCACAGGAGTCTGCTCCAGTATGATGCGGGTAACCTCAGAAGAAAGGAACTCACTAGTCTGCTCATCCATCTGCCCGACCTCCGGGCCTGATCCCGATCCTGATCCCCCTCCAGCATCTGAGCTGCCGACTGCTAGTCTCGGATGCAAAACTACCATTCTGAAACATATCATAACAACATCAGAACACTGAAATATCTCAAGGGATCATGATACTACTACTAGCTTCCTGGTCTTGTCTTGGCCTTCCTTGATTCGAGTACGGATCCTCTGCTTTCAGTAGTACGGGCCCATACTACCTTCCACATCTATCCGTACTTTCCTCAAGAACTGCCTTGACTCCACCAAGTCACTTCTACTACTGCCATTCTCTGCTACTCTCATCCTAGGCTTGCCCTAGGGAAACCTCAAGCTCAACACGACTGGTCCTCAGCTGCTGTAGGTCTCCTCATAATGCCAGTTAGCCACCACCTAAACACCATCACATGTGATGAGGATCAGATAATCCTTCAAGTAAAAGATCCGTCCCTACAACGGTTGGACTCAAACAAGAGCTGCGCAATAGGGCCAGTTCCAGCACTCTGGGATTATTCAAACCTGATCACATGTGGTGTGACGTGTTCACCTAATGGCTAACTCCCATTACTCAGAACCCCACCAAGCACGAAGCAAGCAGCATTCGGATAAGGGAAACAGACTCAGGCCAAACTATTCTCAAAACAAGAAACTGCACTAGCATAGGATGCTAAGCTTCCACTAACAGGCATCACCTAATCAGGCTATCCTACTACTGTCTACTCAGTACTAGCATGCAATACTCATAAAGCTGTAACACATAAGCAGGCACATAAGGCATTCTCCTAGATCCTTAGTCCTATACTAGCATGTTGTTCTACTGAAACCGAAACTGAACAATTAACTTGTATGGGTAATTTGGGAGTACTTACTTGAGCTCGGCTGACCGCATGCACACACCTCTATCTTGTTAAAAACAATTCTTTCTTTCTAAGTGCTTTCAAAATTCTTTTTGGTAAAACATTTTTATTTTACTAAAATCTTTTATTTCCCTTAGTTTGAGTTCAGATACACCCGGAAGTGTATCCGAATCCCTCAAACCAGGGCTCTGATACCAACTTGAAACGACCCAAAAATACGACCCAAAAATTTCGTTTTTCAATATAATCAAAACCATAATATGAGTATCATAACATAAAAAAAAACATACGCGATGTATCCCAAATCATAATAACATACTGTGCGGAAAACTATATCATACTATATCAAATCCAAAACAACTAAAACCATCCCCAGGATAAAAGCTAAGCTGTGGTGTGTGTGATGCTATCACCCCGAGCTCTTCCCTTTGCTTGCGGAAGTACCTAAAACCAAAACTGAAACTGTAAGCACGAAGCTTAGTGAGCTCCCCCCCAAAATACCACATACCATACAATAACATATAAACACATATTGGGCCTCGCCCACTGCATCAGGCCGAAGCCCGGAAACTGCATCGGACCGAAGTCCGGAACTAACTACATCGGACCGAAGTCCGGAACTGACTGGGACCCTGTCCCCTGCATCGGACCGAAGTCCGGAACTAACTGCATCGGACCGAAGTCCGGAACTAACTGCATCGGACCGAAGTCCGGAACCGACTGGGACCTTGTCCCCTGCATCGGACCGAAGTCCGGAACTGACTGACTGAACATGGCATAGCATAACACATCAACTAGCATGAACACATATACGACACACTACATCGGGCCGTAGCCCGGAACACATAACACTTAACGCATAAAACATAGCACACAAATCCTGTTCAAGCCACGAAGGCATCAAACATACTAGCTACTGCATCGGACCTAAATCCGGAAACTACTGCTAACTGAACGGGCCGGCATTGTGGCCTTAGACCCGTTCCTACTGGAAGGAAACTCACCTCGTATGCTGGCTGTTGAGTGTGTGGCTCGGGAAGCTAACGGCTGCTGCTCCTGAATCTCCTCGGCTACAAGTCCATAAACACACTCAATCAAATACTAAACACTGCGCTTGGGGTAAAATGACTCTTTTACCCTTGGTCAAAGTCAACTCTCTTTTGGGCTGACTCGCCGAGTTGGGCCGCCCAACTCGCCGAGTCCTACTCTCACTTCTCAGTTCTACACGCTGCTACTCGTCGAGTGTGGCATCGACTCGACGAGTACCCTCTTGATCCAAGAACTCAGACAATCTTCATCCGACTCGCCGAGCCGTATGAACAAACTCGACGAGTTGTTCTTGATCTTAAGAAGATTGCCTTGGACTCGCCGAGTTGTATGAACAACTCGCCGAGTCCCTCCATCACTGAGTCTACTCTCAACTCGCTGAGTCCACTCTCTAACTCACTGGATCCACTCGACACTGATAAAAATGAAGGAATCGGGAACTCGCGACCCAACTCGCCGAGTCGTTCTTCCCGACTCGCTGAGTTGCCGCCATGTAACTGATTTTTACTCGATTTTGCTTGAATCCAACACATACAACTGATAGATTTGAGTCCAATAAGCTGATTTACCACGTAAAGTTTCCAACTTTATGTGTACAACCTCATGAATAAGGGAAATAAGGCTAAAAGATGCACAAAATGGGTAGATCTATGGTTAATATGCAAAGTAACTCCAAAAAGGCAGTAGATCTGGGCTCTACAACACCCAATCATTCAGATCTAAAGATATCTCGACTTATTAAGGCATTCATGCAACATAAGGCTTGGAACAAGCATCAACTAGATCCTAGGAGAGCTCTAATGGAGGTTTAAAGCATATAACAAGAGGGGAAATCCGAAAATACCTCAAATAAATCAGATTTGCCCTTGGATCTTTGCACTACAACTCTTCTCCTTGCTCCTTTCTTCTTCTTCTTCTTCAAACCTTCACAAAATGGCACAAAACACTTTGCTCACACAAGGATGGATTAGGGTTCTTTCTCACAGTGTTCTCAGGGTGAGGGAGGCGAGAATGGTGCTATAAGGTGACTTAAATAGTGGGCAACCCGGGGATTTAGGGTTTCACCCAGACGGATGGACTCGCCGAGTCCCCGGCTCACGCGTGCTCGAAGTCGCGACCCTACTCGGCGAGTCAGGCTATGAACTCGCCGAGTCCCTCTTGCAAAACTTACAACAATTACCAATGAATTAACATACCGGGAACGGGTCGTTACAGGGGACATCCAAACCCGAAATGTATCATATTTGGTCCAAAATCTCATAAAGAGGGACATGAAATGATCCAACAATTAACAAGGCAAGGAAGGAACTTGATTACCAAAATGAGTAGCTAAAGAGATGAATCTTCTGGATCCACAACCTTCCTCTTGAACCCTCAACCCCTTCTTCTCCTTTTAGGCTTCAAGGACACTCCAACTCTTCAACAATGGCTCACACACTCAAAGAGAGCACTAGGGTTTCGTGGAATAGCTTCTGGACAATGGGGGCTACAAATGAGGCTGATAGAAGGAGAATGAGATGCTTAAATAGGGTACAAGTCTCGGAATTAGGGCTTTCTCAACCCACACCAGACTCGCCGAGTCAGTCTCCTCGACTCGTCGAGTCAGTCACTTAAACCGTGACACGGGTCACGCTCCGACTCGTCGAGTTCCTCCCTGGACTCGACGAGTTGACCCTTTGACTTAGGGTTTTCTTTACTTACTTGGCCTTTTTCTGATCTTGGGTGTTACACACACACACACACACACACACATATATATATATATATATATATATATATATATATATATATATATATAAAAGTATTTTGTATATTTAAAAAGTATTTATTTAAAAAAAATATTTTTATCTATATGTATGCGGTTCCATATGTTTAAATACATATAAAAGTATTTATATATAAAGACTCAATATATATATATATATATATATATATATATATATATATATATATATATATATATATATATATAAGTATTTTGTATATTTAAAAAGTATTTATTTAAAAAAAATATTTTTATCTATATGTATGCGGTTCCATATGTTTAAATACATATAAAAGTATTTATATATAAAGACTCAATATATATATATATATATATATATATATATATATATATATATATATATATATATATATATATATATATATATATATATATATATATATTTAAAATAATTTTTAAATTTTTGTGACGTATTTATATAAATACGATATATATTTTATGTAGAATGTAAAACCAAATAAGCATGTTGGTTTATTGGTTGGATCGTTGGCTTGCTCAACAGTGTTGTGGGTTCGAGCCTTTATTAAGCTCACATAATTTCCCTCATTGCTTTGACTTTAACTTAAATGAAACACCTTAAATGTTGGTCCTGTCATCATCTATATTATTTGTTAAGACATATACTAAAGTTTTAAAAAATATTCGCTTTTACTCTTAAGTTTTCTAGTCATGTGTAGGTGATCTGTTGGTAACCGGATGACCTGCTAAAAAGACAAAAATGAAATTTTTTTACGCAAACTTCCTACTTTGGTGAACCTAAGATATTCAAAATTGTAAAACCTAATATTTCTTAAAAATTTAAGGGTTTTTTTATAACATTATCCCTTTTATCCATTATTTAAAATTAAAATGAAAAATGGCACTTAATAAAAAATTAAAAAGACTTCCGGTTAAGATTAGTAGTTAGTTGTTGGTTTTACGAATTCATAAAATTAACTAAACTAACAGATATAAATCAACCTACTAATAACAATCATCTATTTTCTTTTCAAAATTTTGAAAATGACCACTAACTCTGAAATTAATACAGTACTTTGGAATAATAAAGGTAATTTCGTAGTTGGTGGTGGTTGACGAAATATGATATCTGAAATCACACCTATAAATTTCCAAATGAAAAAGTGTATTCCAGATTTTAGTCTGGAATGTACTACAATTTCGAAGTACTATTCCAAAGTCAAAGGAATAAGGTATTTATATTGCATATCTTGACCACATAAACTTTATAACTTCTATTTGAGAAAACCTTCATATATAGACCACACACAACTTTATGTTACTGAAAATGAATTTGTATGATCAAGATTTAGAGTACCTTTTTTTGGTGTAGGGCAGTGAGAGCGAATCGAAATATCCATTCAATATATTGCTCCATACTACATACGACTCTAGTATTGATTTAAAACATGTTATTTACTTTTTCTAGTTGATTATGTTGCTTCGAAGTCCGAGGTTCATATCAATCAAATAAGTATGCATTTTATAAGTTCATGTGTCATTTTTCAACATGTTTTAAATTTATAAAATTGCTTATCACAATTGGAATGTTACACACTAAGCAGTGTACATAATCGTAGAATATTATAGCTGTAGAAAGAATAAATATCATACACTAAGGGAACGAATACGATTTTGAACCAAAAAATAAAACTATTAATTAAACAGTCAAACATAAAAGTAAAACGGGAATTTGTTTAAATAAATTAAAATTGCAAAAAAAAAAAAAAAACAAAAAAACAAAGGATCAAATTAAATCAAGATATTTAAAGTAGTTTCACTTAGACTCCATTTTTCCTCTCGATTACGGTTGATTTCCATGAAGAGCAATAGATCTGATTCTTTGTTTACCGATTCCTATATTAGTTAGTTATCTTTTTCCGAATAACTAATCATAATGACTAAGTAAGATAACTAACACAATGGTCATGTGATTAATAATACAATGAAAACTTGTTCTATGTATCGATCTCAATGGTCATGAGAGTAAATTAATTGCACAAAATGGTCATCTAATGCAATCTTACAAATTAAAGTTCATTAATTTATCATCCAACCCCACTATTTGGTCTATTTATAGCCATAACAATTTATTGGTTGTAAAGTAGTAATGTTTCAAATACATATAAGCAGATTGGTTATATAAACTATATACATTCAACAACAAATAAATATAAATCAAAACTTTAACACATAAGGATTTTTAAACAAGAAAACATAAAATATTAAACAACTAATAAATGAAAATGTAGTTTCTGTTGATAATTTTAGTGTTATCAGCATATTTTAGTATAATTTATTATTGTTATCGAGACAGGTCGGATTTAGTATACCATCCGATACCAAAGGTATGAGGATCACACTTGGAGTGTTAAATGTGAACTATGGTATACGAGGTTCCTTGGGCAACGTCGTTGGGTATAGGGTTACCCGAGTAGGGGCTAGGGCAGCGCTGCTGGCAGGTTTTATAGGCATCACCCCTTGTTGGGTCCAAGGATCAAAGCCCCTGGCGGTGGTTCCACTGGCCGAAACCTAAATATGTTTCTTTATAAGGAAAGATTCATGCCGTCCATTTTTCCTGCCACAAATATACTGATAACATCATGATGATGTAGGTATCGATTATGTAACGACCCGTTCCCGGTATGTTAATTCATTGGTAATTGTTGTAAGTTTTGCATGAGGGACTTGGCGAGTTCATAGCCTGACTCGCCGAGTAGGGTCGCGACTTCGAGCACGCGTGAGCCGGGGACTCGGCGAGTCCATATCCCTGACTCGGCGAGTCCATCCGTCTGGGTGAAACCCTAAATCCCTGGGTTGCCCACTATTTAAGTCACCTTATAGCCCCCATTCTCGCCTCCCTCACCCTCTAAAGCTGTGAGAAAGAACCCTAATCCACCTTGAGAGCTTATAAGTGTTTTGTGTGCCATTTTGTGAAGGTGTGAAGAAGGAGAAGAAGAAAGGAGCAAGGAGAAGAGTTGTAGTGCAAAGATCCAAGGGCAAATCTGAGTTATTTGAGGTATTTTCGGATTTCCCCTCTTGTTATATGCTTTAAACCTCCATTAGAGCTCTTCTAAGATCTAGTTGATGCTTGTTCCAAGCCTTATGTTTGCATGAATGCCTTAATAAGTCGAGATATCTTTAGATCTGAATGATTGGGTGTTGTAGAGCCCAGATCTACTGCCTTTTTGGAGTTACCTTGCATATTAACCATAGATCTACCCATTTTGTGCATCTTTTAGCCTTATTTCCCTTATTCATGAGGTTGTACACGTAAAGTTGGAAACTTTACGTGGTAAATCAGCTTATTGGACTCAGATCTATCAATTGTATGTGTTGGATTCAAACAAAATCGAGTAAAAATCAGTTGCATGGCGGCAACTCGGCGAGTTGGGTCGCGAGTTCCCGATTCCTTCATTTTTATCAGTGTCAAGTGGATCCAGTGAGTTAGAAAGTGGACTCAGCGAGTTGAGGGTAGACTCAGTGATGGAGGGACTCGGCGAGTTGTTCATACAACTCGGCGAGTCCAAGGCAATCTTCTTAAGATCAAGAACAACTCGTCGAGTTTGTTCATACGGCTCGGAGAGTCGGATGAAGATTATCTGAGTTCTTGGATCAAGTGGGTACTCGTCGAGTCGATGCCATACTCGACGAGTAGCAGCGTGTAGAACTGAGAAGTGAGAGTAGGACTCGGCAAGTCAGCCCAAAGAGAGTTGACTTTGACCAAGGGTAAAAGAGTCATTTTACCCCAAGTGCAGTGTTTAGTATTTGATTGAGTGTGTTTATGGACTTGTAGCCGAGGAGATTCAGGAGCAGCAGCCGTTAGCTTCCCGAGCCACACACTCAGCAGCCAGCTTACGAGGTGAGTTTCCTTCCAGTAGGAACGGGTCTAAGGCCACAATGCCGGCCCGTTCAGTTAGCAGTAGTTCCCGGATTTAGGTCCGATGCAGTAGTTAGTATGTTTGATGCCTTCGTGGCTCGAACAGGATTTGTGTGCTATGTTTTATGCGTTAAGTGTTATGTGTTCCGGGCTACGGCCCGATGAAGTATGCCGTATATGTGTTCATGTTAGTTGATGTGTTATGCTATGCCATGTTCAGTCAGTCAGTTCCGGATTTCGGTCCGATGCAGGGGACAAGGTCCCAGTCGGTTCCGGACTTCGGTCCGATGCAGGGACAAGGTCCTAGTTAGTTCCGGACTTTGGTCCGATGCAGTTAGTTCCGGACTTCGGTCCGATGCAGGGGACAAGGTCCCAGTCAGTTTCGGACTTCGGTCCGATGCAGTTTCCGGGCTTCGGCCCGATGCAGTGGGCGAGGCCCAATATGTGTTTATATGTTATTGTATGGTATGTGGTAGTTTGGGGGAGCTCACTAAGCTTCGTGCTTACAGTTTCAGTTTTGGTTTCAGGTACTTCCGCAAGCAAAGGGAAGAGCTCGGGGTGATAGCATCGCACACACCACAGCTTAGCTTTTATGAAACGACCCAAAAACACGACCCAAAAATTTTCGGTTTTTTTTTAATATAATCTAAACCGTAATATAAGTATCATAACATAAAACATACGCGACGTATCCCCCAAAACATAATAAAATATTGTGCGGAAAACTGTATCATACAACATCAATCCAAAACATCAAAAGACATCCCCAGGATAAAAGCCATGCTGCGGTGTGTTCGATGCTGTCACCCCGAGCTCTTCCCTCTGCTTGCGGAAGTACCTAAAACCAAAACTGAAACTGTAAGCACGAAGCTTAGTGAGCTCCCCCAAACTACCACATACCATACAATAACACATAAACACATATTGGGCCTTGCCCACTGCATCGGGCCGAAGCCCGGAAACTGCATCGGACCGAGTCCGGAACTGACTGGGACCTTGTCCCCTGCATCGGACCGAAGTCCGGAACTAACTGCATCGGACCGAAGTCCGGAACTGACTGCATCAGACTGAAGTCCGGAACTGACTGGGACCTTGTCCCTTGCATCGGACCGAAGTCCGGAACTAACTGCATCGGACCGAAGTCCGGAACTGACTGCATCGGACCGAAGTCCGGAACTGACTGGGACCTTGTCCCCTGCATCGGACCGAAGTCCGGAACTGACTGCATCGGACCGAAGTCCGGAACTGACTCGGACCTTGTCCCCTGCATCGGACCGAAGTCCGGAACTAACTGCATTGGACCGAAGTCCGGAACTGACTGACTGGACATGGCATAGCATAACCCATCAACTAGCATAACACATATACGACATGCTACCTCGGGCCGTGGCCCGGAACACATAATATTTAACACATAAACATATCACACAAATCCTGTTCGAACCACGAAGGCATCGAACATACCAACTACTGCATCGGACCTAAATCCGGAAACTACTGCTAACTGAACGGGCCGGCATTGTGGCCTTAGACCCGTTCCTACTGGAAGGAAACTCACCTGAACTGGCTGAACTTGCTGGTGATCTCACTAGCTGCTTCCCGACAACTCACGGAACTCCTGCTCCCCTTGCTCCCCGAACTACCAATATCAATGCAACACTGAGTCTAACTGACCCCCGAAAGGCAATCAAGTCCACCCTGGTCCAAAGTCAAAGTCCTGGTCAAAGTCAACCTTCCAGGTCAACCCTACTCGCCGAGTCACCCTACTGACTCGCCGAGTTCAAAATGATCAGATTCCTTTCATTCACGACTCGACTCGCCGAGTCAGTCCATGACTCGCCGAGTCTACCGATTTCTGAGTCCAGACCTGTTCAACTCACTGAGTCTCCACCCGACTCACTGATTCGAGTCACAACTCGAAGGGTTTGGGGTTTCGCGACCTGACTCGCCGAGTCCAAGAACAGACTCGCCGAGTCCAAGGCAATCTTCATACGACTCGACGAGTTGTTCATCCCACTCGTCGAGTTTCTCCAAAACTTCATGCTACTCGCCGAGTCCACTCAAAGGACTCGTCGAGTCCCTTCAGATCTCCTTACATGCAGAGGATTTTTGAGTCATGCATGGACTCCAAACTATAGATCCACCCTTCCCAAGACTATTCCACACGTAAAGTTGCAAACTTTACGTGTAGAGAAGGAGATCTAGGCAAGGTACGCCATTAACTAGGGTGTAAGGCCAAGGGACTTCAAAATCGACACAATGGCTGATACTTTATGTTTCTCCAGGCCCTAAAACACTTGAATCTGAAGTAGCAACTCCAGATCCAGCTTCTAACCCAAAATAATAACATTATGGCAAAAGAGCCCCAACAACCACACATAGATCTAGGTGCAAAAAGGGTCCAGGAACTAGTTTATTACCTCCAAGTGCTCAAAATGAACTCACAATCCCAGATCTATAGCTCCTTCTTGCTCCTCCAAGTTCCTTCTTCCTTTTCCAAGCTTTAAAGCACCTTCCAAGGCTCAACTAGGAGATATGACGGCTAGGGTTTGATATCCAGGGCTAAAGAGGCAGTAAGGAACCCTAGGAAGAAGATTAAGACATTTATATAGGCCCCAAGTCCCGAATTTAGGGTTTTCCACGCACAGACCAGACTCGCCGAGTCACCTTGACCGACTCGCCGAGTCGGTCGCTTACACCTCGACCCGGATCCCGCTCGGACTCGCCGAGTCCCTCCTTGGACTCGCCGAGTCGGCCCTTAAATTGGGGCTTTTCTTTCCCTTCTTGGTCTTCGAAACTTTGGGTGTTACATTTTATCCTGGGGATGGTTTTAGTGTTTTGGATTTGATATAGTATGATACAGTTTTCCGCACAGTATTTTATTATGATTTGGGATGCATCGCGTATGTTTTTCTATGTTATGATACTCATATTATGGTTTTGATTATATTGAAAAACGAAATTTTTGGGTCGTTTCAGATTATGTACATTAACTACCCTTTTTGGCGCCATTGTTTGGTCAAACCAATTTTAACCATTTTTCCTTCGTTGTATAAATGCAAGATAATTGTTCTAGGAAAAGGGTTGATCATTTACATATACAAAATTGATGGTTATCCATTCCAGTCTTTCAAAAACACTAAACATCACAGGATATTATGTGTTTATATTTTGGATTAGGCTTGTAATCTAAATCATATTTCTTGGTATTATCCCATTTCTGAATTCGTATAACCCTAGGCTATAAGAGACGAATTATGGATTTCAGAAAGTGATATAATCACAATCCAAGTAATATCCAAATATTATTCGTATTCCAAAATACTTATATATGCCAGTTTCCTACTTATTGAAGTAATTGTAGTTTGCATTTGAGGTCATGAACAAAATAAGAAAATTGCTCAATCTCTGTATGTCTCTATTTCTCGGAGATTTTCCCTTTCAAAACTATGGTTCCTTAATATTGCGAGATTTAGGGAAGTAGACTTACTTATGATAATGATACTAAATAGCCTCTTTCGAACTGCATAGCGCAACCTTGTGCACCTTTTTCATAAGCAACCTTATTGAAACTCCAACGTTTGAACTATATACCTCCATATTAAATGTCGAAGTGTTAAAAATAAAAACGTTGGATAAAAATATAAAATAAATAACAATAACAATAATAATTGTTGTGGATAAGCTCTGCATTTAAAGTCTGTTTATCTTTTTGAAGGCGACAGGAAACTCCACGGTTGAAGTATCAAGGTAATTCGCGTTCCTACTACAACTTGATTTTCCATGAAATTGCTTTTGTAACCATTGTAAAGTTTGTTCTTTGACTACTTTTAGAAGTCTTTGGAGAAAACAAACTCATGTCAAATATCTTTTCACACTTTCCAAGTTAATAGGTTCTACATGAATGTTTGATTTCTAAAGTGTATTTATCTTTTAATATCTTTACTAGTTGTGACATCCATATATTACATGACTTTATATATATATATATATATATATATATATATATATATATATATATATATATATATATATATATATATATATAAATGTTAAAATATTTGATAACTTTGAATTTTGAAGAAAATAAGAAAAATAATTATTATTATAATTGAAATGTTTTTTATTTTTTAAATTTAAACAAATAATTTAAAATGTTTTTTATTTTTTAAATTTAAACAAATAATTTAAATAAATAAACAAAAAAAACCAATGAACTTTAATTTGAAAATTTTGAAATTAAAAAGGTAAGTTTATTAATGAAACTAGGTGTGAGACCTATATATTATACAGGTTAATTTAAAAAAAAAATTAAACATTAAAATATAAAAAAAGTAAATATTTTTTAATGTAAAATCTTAAAATAAGAAATGAAGAAACGTATTCATTGCAATTTAATTTCATATATATATTATATTTAATATTTTACAGTATATGACTTTAATTTTAAAATTTTAAACAAATCAGAAGTTAACAAGTGGATAATATTTATTTTAAAAATACCACAAAATGATAGATGTCAAAAACTCACGAGAGATTGACAAGTGATAAAATTATTTTCATTTATTAAGTAATAGTCTATAACCCGTGGAAACCACAGTTACAAAATCAATTAAACTTTATAATAAAAACTCAAAATTATTAATCAATTATTTTAAATAAATTATTAATTAAGAGATTTTTTTAGTTAAGTAAATTTTAATCATTGATTTAAATAAATATGTAATAGTCTATAACCCGTGGAAACCACAGTTACAAAATCAATTAAACTTTATAATAAAAACTCAAAATTATTAATCAATTATTTTAAATAAATTATTAATTAAGAGATTTTTTTAGTTATATAAATTTTAATCATTGATTTAAATAAATATGTGAAATTATATTACTTTATAATTTGTATTAATTTTATTTTAATTTTTATTCCAATGTTATTAATTTAGTGTAACTAGAATAAGAAATTTAAAATTTGAAATTTGAAATGGATAATCAATAGATTGACAAGTGGCATGCATTATTTAGAAGACATAATATTGTGACACATGATAAAGAAAAAATAAAATATGCATTAATTAAGAGGTCTAATAGGGTGATATATGTACAAAAGAGAATAAAACTATTCTTTTATTAGAATAGGGATGATTCATTTCCATTTATTACTACATTTATCGTAATTATTATATTAAAATATTATGTGAATTTAATAAAATAGAAAAAACTCATAAAATGACATGTCGAAAAAATTAATTCAAAAGAACTATAAAATAACATTGGCAAATTGAATGAGAGTGTAACATGTGACAAAAAAACTTTCATTTATTAGAATAGATTAAGTTAATTTTAAAACAACCGGAAAGAGAATAGTCTAGTAAAAAAGAAGACGGACTAATGAGATGTGTGTTTGTTTTTCCTTTCTTACTTTAAAAGCCAATAAGCCTCCTTATGAAAGTTTAACAAATGAGAAAGGTTTGTGCATTTCACAACTGAGAAAATCAAAATTTTAAAAACCGGTTTTTTAATTGAATCAATATGATGATCGGTTTTCAGTTCAACTGGTTTAACCGGCTCGATCGCCGGGTTAACCCGTTTCTATAATTTTCATCTTTTTTTTCCCTATATATAAACATATATAAATCATGAATTTGGTGTGTATAAGTTCAAAATTTTAAAATACATATAAAAATACGTTGTGGATTAATTCAAATATATTAAAAAAAACATATAACCATAAGTTTTAGTGTTTTACATTAATCCATATATATCAAAAAGAAAATAAAATATAATACCGAAACAAAATATAGTTTTAGATAAATACAAAAGCATCAAAAATATTTATAATATTTAACATATGTTTTTATTTAGAGAAAATTAAATAGATTTGAAAAAAATACCAACGTTTATTATGCAAATGATTATTTTCCATGTATTTTTATTTGGTTTAACTGACTCAACCGAGTTTTTCTAAAAACTAATCGTTTCAATCCAGTTTAAAAATCGACATGAAAGCGGTGATAGTTGAACCGCTCATTCTCGCGGTTCCCGATCCATCTGATTCGACCGGCCAGTTCAAATCTGATTTTAAAACCTTATTATGGACATTTATGAGGAAGAAATGTGTCATCTTTGTTCTAAATAAAAATTGACAAAGTTATTGGTTATTTTAATGTCATTTTATTACCATGATATTTACATTTTACATGCGAACTTAAATTCTTGATTTTAAAAACAATTAATAAGTACCAAGTACACGATTGTGTAAAAGGAGTTTGATTTCGATACGACGAGGGTCAAGAAGGTTGCAATTCCTTGTGGGGTCCTACGGGCAATGGTCCAATGAACTTACGTAAAAAAAAAATATTAATTTGACAAAATTATATGGGTAAATGACACAAAAAATACTCTTTTTACACAGAAATTCGATTTTCACATTGTATTTTTTTTGTGTCAATTTTGACACTATGTTTTCCAATTTGTTACAATTCTGACCACTTGACCGGTTAACCAAGTTACATGCTGACGTGGCATGATGATGTGTTAATTTGATGACATTACATGCTAACATTATATAATGATGTGTCAAAATTGAATTTTTTTCTCACAAAAAACATTAAGTTTTTAATTTTTTTTTCGATTTTGACACTAAGTTTAATTGTTTCTTTCAACTTTGACACTATGTTTTTTTGTTCCAAATCGAACATCATTTTTTCCAATTTTGTTCAATGTTGACAATTTTCTATTTGAAACTGTATAAATATTTTTTTAATACATTAAAACTGTATAAATATGGTTTTTTTTTTTTTTTTTTTTTTTTTTTTTTCATTTAAAAACCATAGTTTTGTATAAACACATGTTTTTTACACTCAAACCATAATTTTTTATATAGATATGTAGTAGTTATATAAAAATTGTATTTTATATTAAATATGCAACTTTCAAATGTGTTTAGAGGTTTGGAGGCGTGTAGTCGATCAAAACTTAGATATCAAGTTTGCAACTCATCAAATTTTTATATCTTATTAGAAGCTTATGGTTAGTGTGATTCTCATGATATAACTAATGCTTTGAATGTATGAAAAAAAAACACATTGTATTTAAATAAAAATGTGGTTTTTAAACGAAAGATATATGTTTATACGGTTTATAATGTAATAAAAAAATATATTTATACGGTTTCAAATAGAAAATAGATAAAATTGAACAAAATTTGATAAAAGATGTTCGATTGGAACAAAAAAAACATAGTGTCAAAATTAAAATAAAAAGTTAAACTTAGTGTTAAAATCGAAAAAAAGTGAAAACTTAGTGTTTTTTATGGAAAAAAATCAATTTTGACACGTCAACGTATCATGTCAGCATGCCACGTCATCCGAATTGACACGTCATCATGCCACATCAGCATGTAACCTGGTTAACCGGTCAAGTAGTCAGAATTGTAACAAATTGGAAAACACAGTGTTAAAATTGCACAAAAAAAAAACACGGCGTCAAAATCGAATTTCTGTGTAAAAAGAGTGTTTTTTGTGACATTTACCAAAATTATATTGTTGATAATTTCTTGAATACATCATCTTTTATTTATGATACAAATCAGCATTTTGATTTGTTTTCATAAATGGTAGTAACAAGAATTCAAATATGGATTATGTGATATTCAGATCGATATATGGCTATTTTGCTACGTCAATCACACTACATTATTTATAGATCATAATTGTCACGCACTATATGGTAATTAGATATGAAAGTCGTTCTTACTTTTATCTATGTCTATATCATATTTGCCGTGATATATTTATCTTTTAAAATAATAAAAGCATAATAATTCGTCATCTACGTTGATCTCATCCTCCGTCATTCGGTTGAATAATTGCCACTAAACCTAATACCTTCTGTTAATAATTGCCGCTAACGGCTAACCTAATAGATTTTACTGAGAACTTTTCTCAAAGGTTAGTATGTTATTTACAAGTGCTATGCAGTATGCATTATCGGAATTGATACATTTAGGTAAATTTTATCAATCACGTACTTGAGTGAATGATTTTGGTTTATTATTATTTGAAAAATATACTGATTCGTTTTGTAATATTTCAAATTTCTGTAATTTTTATTTAAACTTTAAAGTTTGTTATTTTTAGAAGTTAGTTTATGAAGTTATTTCTAAATATCAAATTTATCTTTGGTAAACTTCTAAAGTATCATATCTGTATAAATCATATTTTTTTCTTTTACATTTTAAATATTTTATAATCATTTAAAAAACTTTATTTTTATCAACAGACTATTATTATTATTATTATTATTATTATTATTATTAAGGGTGTAATTGGTTTGATACCATGTTTTTTTTTTCTCCAAACTCTGCACCGTACCAACTATAGTTGATATAAGAATTTAACTACCAGTACCGTACCTAGTATACTTGGTACCAACTAATTTGACTACCAACAAATTTGGTTGGTATGGTACTTGGTATATAATAATTTTTTTTAGTATTTTATCTTTTGGAAACCACTAAAAGAATTAGAGGAGGCCCACCCCTATAAAGTTGTTAAAGGAAGCAAATGGAAACAATACAAAGAATGAAAAGTTAACGCTGTGTGCTTTTGTATCAGATATTTCGTGCTCTTCAAAAAACAAGTATCATGAAATTTGTTAATCAATATATTAGTTTATTAATTCAAGATTTTTTAGTTGTTATTCTAATTAAACAAGTATATATGACAACTGATATTTCTTTATATTAATTAATTGATATATATATATATATATATATATATATATATATATATATATATATATATATATATATATATATATATATATGAATTGGTTGGTTCGGTACAACCATGATATTCAAAATTTCATACCGTTACCGTACCAATACTACTTAATTGATATGGTATTACCAGTCAAACATATTGGCTACCAAACAACTTGACTACCGATTTTATTCGTTCGATTGGTAATATGTTGGTTGGTTCTCCATGATACATATTGCCAGCCTTAATTATTATTAGGGAAGTGATTCGTACACAACAGTTTTTTGTCGTACACAACAATTTATGCATTATAGAGTTGTACAATACAGCACTTTAAAACACAAATTGTTGTGTATGGAAAAAAAATGTTGTGTACAAATCAGTTCCCTTATTATTATTATTATTATTATTATTATTATTATTATTATTATTATTATTATTATTATTATTATTAAATTAAAGTACAAATATAACCTAATCACTTATATACACAATTACAAGCTAATCAAGATCGATGTCTTGATTGTCTTCTTCTTCAATCGGCCTAAAGTACATTCTTTCATATTCTGTCATCTAGGAGACCTTTCATTGGAAGTTATCGTTGTCCACTTATTTATTTGCTTATTAACAATTTTAATTATGAAAATTCAAACTTGAATTTATTATTTGTAGTTTATATGAAAAACAAAAACACTTTAGTGAAAGGGTAAATATGAGCGCTTGCAGACTTTTGTTATACATACGTTGACATTGGTTCCAGAGCCAAATTTTTCTATGTACTTATATAATACCAATATAAAATGTGTCCTTTAAAATTAATTAAGAAACTTGGATATGATGAAATGATGATAGAGAGAATGGTAAGAGGAATTGAAAAGTGGAACTCATAGACCTTCTCAACCTTTTGGGTTCTAATCATCTAGGGGTTATTTTGACATACAAATCAAAGCTTCCCTTGAACGCATTGTTCAAGAATGCATAAAAACAAACAAAACTATATGCTGGGTATATTTGTACAACATTTGAATCTTGGGTTGGTCTATGACGATTGAAGAAGACGACATCGATAGGGATTAAGTCCTAATTCTATTTTAAAGTGATTATTAGGTTTATAATTGTATTTTAATTAAATAATAATAATAATAATAATAATAATAATAATAATAATAATAATAATAATAATAATAATAATTAGAAGGGTATAATGGTCGATTAATAAAAATAAGGTTTTTAAATGATTATAAAATATATAAATAATGTTTAAAAAATGATTTGGGCAAATATGATATTTAGAAGTTTATGAAGGATAAATATGATATTTAGAAATTATGATGGACATATAACATCTCGACTCCCATGTGTTTTATTTAATGTATTTTATTCATGAGAACAGGGCAACTCGACAAGTTAGGGAGCACCAACTCGCCGAACAGAGACTTTTTGGACCGCAAAATTTTTAGAGTCTACTTAACGAGTCGGAGGACCCGACTCGACGAGTTGGGGCTGTGTAAGGAAACCCTAATTTTCTGGGTTTGTGTCATATTTAAAGGGCCTTAAGCCCTCATGTCCACCTCCCTTATCATCCTTGAGCACTGTGAAGAACCCTAATTGAGCCTTAGCTTGTTGTGTGAGGAGAGGCTATCTTGAGCATTTTTGGTGCACTTTGAGAGAAGAAGAGGAAAGCATCAAGGCTTGGAGCAAGGAGGGACGTTTAGATCTAGAGGTTCTCAGTGGATAACTTCTGTTTGAGGTAAAAAGATGCTATCTTGATCATTCTTTGTGTAGATCTTGGTTTGGGGGAGTTTTTAGGGTTTCTCCCAACCATCTTGTGTTATCGAGTCCCTTGAGCATATCTTGAGGTTGAAATCTCAGATCTGGATTGTAAGAGGTCTTATGAGCCCAAAGACCCAAGCTTTATGGAGCTAGAGGCAAGCTTTTGAGCACCAAACCCTTTGTAGCGCTTGTATTAGCATTATTGAGTCAATATGTCATGCATGAACGTAAAGTTGCAAGCTTTACGTGATATTCGAGCCTTAGGAGGATAAATCCAGAGTATGGAGTAGCTTTTCTGCCTTAAAACGTCTGAATGAGGATTTGACTGAAGGGACTCGACAAGTCGACGAGCCGACTCGACGAGTCGGTTAGGGTTTGTCCCGATGAGTCTGAACATGTTATAACTCGGCGAGTTGATGGATCAAATCGACGAGTTGAATTGGTCTTTCATGAAGTTTTTGAGGAACCGAGGGGACTCGACGAGTTGGGTCAACATGGACTGTTGACTCGAGTGTGACTTCTGTTGACTTTAGGGTTTGGTCAAACTTGAGTAATGGAGATCATGGAGGGGTAGAACGGTCTTTTACCCTTCCCAAGAGTTAGAGAGGGGCTAGCATGAGTTATTTAGAGTTGTGATTTGAAGTGTTAATTAGAGATGCTTGTTACATGTAGGTGGGGATTAAACAGTTCGAGGGATACACGTTTTCCTAGCTTATTTACGAGTTGAGTCTTCTCATTATACTTACCATGAGTGGTATCTTTGTGTGACCGGAGGGTCTTACGTGTTTACTTGAGTATTATGATATCTTGCATTATGTCTTTGTGATTTATGATGAGTATTATTATAATGAGCTTATTGAGTTTCTATCGAGGTTCACCCGAGTTGTGGGACCGAAGGGTCTCCACTGAGACACATTGACCAGAGGATCTTATTGAGTTATAGCATCGAGTGGCTAATGTGATGTGTGTGTTGTATTTTGGGGAACGTACTAAGTTTTGTGCTTACCGTGTTGTGTGATATGTGTTTCAGGTACTTCTCAGGATCGCAGGAAGATGCCAGCTTGATTGTACACACCTATTCGAGATTGTGTTGAGGATTCTGGGATAATAAATTTATTTTGTGGATTTGTGTTGACATTGAGACAATTGTGGTTTTTGAGAAATATACTATGAGTTTTTATGTGTTTTAAAAATGAAAATTTTATTTTGAAAATTTACGGTGTTACAGGATAAATATAATATTGTGAAGTTTAAGAAGGGCATATACAAAATTATTCATTTATTTTATATCAAACGATAAACTAAAATCACCAAGATGTGTTTGAGATTCCCGTGTGGACCTGGCTTTCAGACACCTTCTCCACACAAGTCTTTGTAAACTAGAAAATAGATTTACGGTGAAAATAACCTTATTGATTCTTATCCAAGTTTTGAAAACCAGACCAGACCGACTGGTTTGACCAAGAACCGATCTCGGATCCGGTTCTTAAAGGCCAAAAAAACCGGTATTCATGTGAACCGTTAAAAACCGGTTCGGTTGAACAGATAAAATCGGTCAAAACCGGAAATTTCAAAAATATTTATTTTTTTCATTTTTTGTATTTTTTATATAATTAAATATAATTATAACATCATTCGGTTTTTCCGGTTTTTGAAACCGATCTGACCGGTTGGACCACTTGAACAATCGAACCAGTAAGATGATCGGTTCGGTCTCTAGACTGATTTTCAAAACCTTGATTGTTATATTATTACAAGAAGATGTCAGGGTATATAAAGAGGCAGGATCCCTACACATAGGAAACCTTATGGGCCCATGGGCTAAAACTAGTCCAATGCATTTGTACAATATTTACATTCCAATACTTCCCCCCTAAGCTGGATCATAAATGTTAAACATTCCCAGCTTGTTATAAATTATAGATATCTACAAACCAAGTAAAGCTTTGGTAAAGACATCAGCTAGTTGGCTTCCTGTTCGAACATGAGGAATAGAGATGGTTCCATCTTCTAGATTTTCCACGAGTGAAATGACAGTCTACTTCGATATGTTTAGTACTTTCGTGAAACACGAGATTGTTTTCAATATGGATAACCTCCTCATTATTACAATACATGTTCATTGGCTTTGATTGAGAAAACCCAGTTTCACCTAACAAATTTTGTACCCATATAAGCTCACATGTAGTTTGAGTCATAACCCTATATTTAGATTCGACACTTAAATGTGAAACGACATTTTGCTTCTTTACTTTTCCACGAAACTAGGTTCCCTCCAACAAATACACAATAACCTGTGGTAGACCTCTGTTTGTAGGATCTCCATTGTACTCAACATCTGTGAACCCTTTTAATGACATGATGACCATGATTTTGATATAGGATGTCATGACCAAGAGCACCCTTTAGGTACTTCAGAATATGAGTAATCGCATCCCAATGAGAAGTTCGAGGTGATGACATAAACTGACTTATAGCACTCACTGGAAAAGCAATGTCTGGACATGTAATCGTCAGATAGTTAACTTTTCCCACAACTCTTTTGTATTTCTCTGGGTTCTCAAGTGGATCTCCATCGTCTACTTTCAATTTCTTATTTGAAACCATTGGGGACTCACAAGGCTTTGTTTCAATCATCCCAGAATCTCTCAGAATATCCAAGCAATATTTCCGTTTAAAAAAACAGATCCCTTTTTGAGTATTAGAGACCTCAATTCCCAAAAAATAGTTAAAAGGACCTAGGTCCTTGGTTTGAAATCGAGATGCAAGGAAATCTTTTAGTTTCTTGATTCCAGTTCCATCACTACCAGTAATCACAATATCATCAACATACACCACTAGTAGAGTGCATCCAGAAGAAGATGAAGCAAAGAACACAAAATGATCATAAGAGCTTCTTCGTAACCCAAAATCTATTACTACAACATTAAACTGTCCAAACCTAGCCCGAAGGGGATTACTTTAAACCATAGAATGATTTACACAACTTACAACCCTACCATACCCCCCCCCCCCCCGAGCAACAAACCCAGGTGGTTGCTCCATATAAACTTCCTCATGTAAATCACCATGTATGAAGGCATTCTTCACATCCGGTTGTTGAAGGGCCCAATCGTAAGTAGCAACTAATGAAATGAACAAGCGGATGGAGGATACCTTATCCACAGGAGAGAATCTCTCTTAGTAGTCAACCACATAAGTTTGAGCATATCCTTTAGCAACCAACCGTTCCTTCAGACGAGCCACAAATCCATCTTGATTGACTTTCATCATGAATACCCATTTACAACCGATTGCCTTTTTACCTACAGGTAATTCTACCAACTCCCATGTATTATTATGATCAAGAGCATTGATCTCATCAATCATAGCATCCTGCCATCCAAAATGGTTCAAGGCTTCACCAACCGTTTTAGGAACATGTATAGTATCAAGTGTAGAGATCATAGAGCGTGAAGTTGCAAACAGTTTAGCATAGGATACAAAAGAGGCTATAGGGTACGTACATGAACGTTTACCTTTCCTTCGGGAAATTGGAACATCAATATCAGGTTCCTGTGTATTGGAAGGTGATGAATTGCTCATAGCAGGAGTCTCCTCAGTACTTGGATCTGAAGAAGATGGTATTGGATCGAGATTATATGTAGGTCGTTGGCGTCTATATATGTAAGTAACTGGTGGCTTAATATGCTCTTCACGTTGTGTAGAGTTACACGGGCTAGATGACTCAGGAGCAGGTAAGGTATATACCAACAGATCATCATACACTCTTTGGTTGGAACGATTGGTCATAGGAAAGAAGGGTCTATTTTCATGAAATGTAACATCTCGAGATACAATGTACCGACTGAGTGTAGGAGAGAAAGACTAGCCTTTCTGAAGTCTAGAGTAACCAAGGAAGACACATTTCAAGGACTTCATATCCAACTTGGTTAGGTGTGGTTGGGTATCACGTGCGAAACACACACTACCAAAGATTTTTGGTTTGACAGGAAATAGTGACTTTGTAAGAAATAGAACCGAGAGTGGACTCATACCATCCAAGAAAATATAAGGCATTCTATTAATGAGAAAACAAGCAGTAGAAAGTGCATCAACCCAATAAATTTTAGGAACAAACATGTTGTAATGCCTTGTTTTGAGTATGATATTATTTCAAAGTATTGCATTTTCTTGGAGATTCGTCAAGTTGGAAGCCCCAACTCGACATGTTGAAGTTTTTTTGGCTGCATGATTTAATGAGCCAACTCGACGAGTTGGCAGCAAGGGAAGAAACCCTAATTTCAGGGTTTTGCACCCTATTTAAACACCTTATGTAATGCCTGTGATTTCTTAGGTATTATGTTGCTTCCTGTTCAAGTTATACTTATGCTTACATGTGGAATTTTGGGGCGGAGGCGTACGCTGGGCGTACAAGGTGTACGCCAATGAAAAGTGGAAACCAATTCTGTTGGAGAATTACTGAATCTTATTAGCATGGTAAAGAGGTTCAAGAATAGCAATCAACGATATATTATACTACACCTTCTCTATTTTCTATTTTATGTTTGCATATGCCTCTGATATTTCACAAGAGATTATTAATCATGGCTAACAATGGAAGAAGTTTAAGAAGAACGAGATTTAAGGTGGCATTGTCCACGGAGAAACCACCCTAAAGCCAAGTCACTATGGAATCTCCTACTATGGGTATGGCGTTAGCTAAGCTTGTAATTACTGTAGCCCCCCAAAAGCTCATCTGACCCCATGGTGGTATGTATCTTATAAAAGCTGTCACAATAATTAATAGGAAGATTACAACTCCGAGCATGACATACATACGAGAGGTGTGGAGCGGGAAGTCCCCATGCGTACGCTAGGCGTAGGCCGGTCAGATGCAAACCCTAAATTTTAGGGTTTGTACCCTATTTAAGTATCTTATATCCCTCCAAACTCTTATCCTCTCAACCTCCATTACCCTCTCAGTGTCAAACTCGACCCTAACCCTCTTGCTTGTATCTTGAACTTATTTTGAGCATTTTGGTGGTTTTGAAGTGCAAGGAGCTCAAAGGAGTAAGAACACGAAGAGAGCTTGTAGATCTAGAAGTTTGGCATCTTTTCAGACTTATTTTAGGTATCAAGCTTCAAACTTGACCATTGCATGCTAAGTTGTAGTTTTGGGGTGCTTTATGTAGCATTTTGACTCCATAGTTGATATTTCTTATGTTCTGGTAGTTCCAATCCATAAGAGTTGTCCTTTTGAGCTCTTGGAAGCATTTAGAACCATAAAAATCAGGCCTTGATGCTTAATCCATAACAATGCAAGTGTTAGATGGTCACAAAGTGTGTTTAAGGACTTAAATTATGTCTTAACCCCCATTCATGCATGCAAAGACATAAGGTTTGTAACTTTATGGTTTAGGACGTATTCAAGGACTTGGATCTATGTTTTGGACGTTAGGAATTAATATATTAAGTCATAAAGGAGTTATAAGGAAACTGGCCAGTACGCTGGGCGTACCCCTGGTACACTGCGCGTACTAGGTCGAACTCCCTGAAGTGGTCAGGACTAGCGTATGCTAGGCGTATGTGCCAGGTATGCCGTACGTATGTATGTAGAGTGGTCAGATAGGTATTTGGGCTTGAAAATAGTTGGGCCTCATGACCCATTATGGAGTAAGGCTTCTACGTATCGACCTAGGATTTATGGTATTAGGCATTAATGGGCCTTATTGGGCCTTGCAACTTAAATGAATGGACTTGGGCCTTAATTTCATTAGGAGTTGGGCCTTGGTAGAAAGAGGCCCAATAGGTCAAGGATTAGGAAACGTTTCCTTGGGACATGAATTATAAGTTTTGGCCATAAGGGAGTCCTATTTGGACCCAATAACTTATTTGGGAATTCATTATGTTTTAGGGATAGCAGTTTCGGGCCATCCGAGGAGTACGATTTCGGCGTACACAGTGAGGTGAGTCTCCCTTCGTAGAACCAGTGGGTTGAAGTCACCAATGCTGGCCCACTAGTATTAAAATGACTTAGTAATTGTCTTTGTGTTAATTATTAAGGTGGTATGAATTGTTTGATGCTTATGTGTGATATACATGATTTATGTGGTAGTGGTAGGGGTGAAATAGACCCCGTAATCAGTTGAAATAAAACCGATGGGTAGGTCGGGCACCCACGTGTGCCTGAAAGGGGTATGATGGTGTTAGGGCCAGGATCCTTACAATATTTAGGATCCTCAAATATCCAGGATCCTCAGCTACCTCAGGATCCTGAATAATTACCGTTATTATTTTTATTAATATTTATAATGCTCATATTTTGTCTATAACTAACACGCATGTAGAAGTAGTTAAGGGAAGACCAATTCTCAATGAAGAATCATCTCAACTATGCTAAAGACCCAGAATACTTGGTCAATTAATGTTCATGAAGCTGGTCATAGAGGATCCCGAGAATATCGGACATCTTGTTGGCTAGTTTAGACTATAAATTAACACTTGTGTTCTACACACAACACATTGTTTTTTCACTAGAAGCTTACTCTACGAAATTGTTCACTTATTCTTACTAAGATTTCACTATAGTCATCATTTTATATCAATAAAATCATCAAGGCACAGGTGTTCATTATCACCTACCAAGGTTTTATGCTGGAGATCCTAGCATGGATCAAGGGCGTTGCTAGTAAACCATTGTGTCACCCTCTTTTATCATTCACCATTATACTAATCTACACATCATAGTCTCTCATTCAAATGGGTTGATTAATACTTGTGTAGTTTTTGACCAAAAAAATTTGGCGCCCACCGTGGGACCGTGGTGTTCAAAACCCTAAAAAAAACATGTCTACACAAACGATCCTTTCTTCATCCTCTACTCCTTCCATTCCAAATAAAAAGCTACCACCTCCTCCGAGTGGGCCCCCATACTCAGAGGAAAATGCCTGATGCTTCCAAGAAAAACACCCCTCCGATCACTAGCCAAGGAAGTTTGGGATCCCCAAGACTCCAGGATCCGACTGCCTAGGTCACCACTGCAGAACTCTTTACTATAATGAGGAAACAGGTGACCCAACAATAGGAGGAGAATAGAGAACTACTCAAAGAAGTGGAAAGGATGAAGGCGGAATTCCAGAAATCCCAGGAAACAACGCCCACAGTTGTACAACCAAGGATCTTGAACTTTGGCGATGCATGATCCTTAGAGAATCATTAGAAGAACACAGTTCCTGCCACTGTGGCGCTACCCTGGGGGACAACTATGGACAACCGAGCATCTATGATCATAGATCTCAATGAGCCTTTCAATACTCCTAGAAACCTTGATTCTAGTAACTTCTTGAACAGAAATACTATTAATACTAACTATACTAACGTTGATGCAGGAATAAAGCCAAACATGGATAGGGAACTTTAGCAACCGAGGAAAATGATCTCCAGTGTGCTTGGAGTGGTCCAACCAATACCAAAAACGTCTCCAACAAGTTACATGATCTCGATATTTTCTCCTGCGATAGCCGATACCGAAGTTCCTAAGCACTTCCAAACTCCTATCATGTAGATATACGATCGATCTACAGATCCTGAAGAGCATATAGCCCAATACAGAGAAAGGGTGGAGTGTTGGATATAGTGTCTAAGTCCATAACTTTATTTGGTATGAACTTGACCCGATCCAACATGATCCATTTGGGTTTCATGGCATTGCAATACTTGGATAGACTAGATAAGAGAATAAGGCACTTATGATTATTAATATATTCTAAGTTCTAATATATTAATAATAGTAGTATTTAATTAGTATGTGATCAAGTATTAATCTAGTATTAATTTGGTGATCAAAGTGAGACTAATTAAATATATAGGGTTGATTATGATAATCATCAAATCTTTTATGGTGGATTAATGATCCATGGTTTATGGGTTTGGTTATAACCATATGGAGCTCCATGGATAGTACATGGGAGTTACAAACCCATGGGTCATGGGAAATGAAGAGTCATGACAATTAAGAGTATTCATGTGAAAACCCTAATTGTGACAACACTATAAAAGGAACCCTTTGGCTAGCAAAATCGGACCTAGGGGTTACTAGAGAGGGCATAACCGATTTTGAGTGCAAGAAGTATTCTCTCAAGTTATTCCAAGTTTTGTGGTGTTGTGTGAAGCATTTGAGGCACAACATTTGGGGTGCTAGGCTCACAAAACCTTGAAGGAATCCAAGCAACAACAAGGTATGTATTTCTACTAGTTTTTATGTTTCATATATTCCCCATGCCATCCTAGTTAGGAAATAACCTTGAAAAAGAAATTTGCATGTATATAGAGAAAACATAGATTCAAGGTTATTAGGGTTGCATGTACACTTAGGAAGTGTTAGAATGCTCAAAACCCATCATGGAGATCATTCCCATCTTAGGAAACTTGAAGGAAGCTTACCTATGTAAAGGCTTTGGTTTAACCCTTACAGGATCAACCCTCAAATGGCTGCTAAATGTTCCCCCATGCTATATTACTTCATTTGCACACTTGGTCAATATCTTCAATAACCATTTTTCTTGCAGCAGAACCTTCGCGAAGATCACTACTGATCTCTACCTGGTGGTTCAGGATCTTAAGGAAAAACTTAGGGTGTTTGTTAACAAGTTTGTCAGGGAAGCTCTGAGCATCCCCAATATCGACATGGCCACCACTGTGGAGGCCTTTAAAATGGGACTAAGAAAGGATTAGCTCTTCTATGAAGACCTTGTAATGACCACATGCAAAAGATTAGATGAAGTCAGGTACCGGGCATTGAGGTTCATATGGATCGAAGAGGATAGAGAGATCCAGAAGAGAAGCAACCCTTCGAATCAATATGAGAATCCCAATAGAAAGGCTGAATCCTCGACTTTAAGATCCTACAAGTCGAAGCTCTATTCCAAATCAGATCATCACAGAGTCAATGCCCTCGAAGATGAGGGAGAAGAAGAAGAACTTCCTAAGATTACTGACTATTGTTTTTCTGTGGATGTTTTGGGTGTAATTCATGTTATGCAGGATCTCGGAGACAAAGCAAGATGGCCAAAGAGGGACAACAAGACCACCACTTGGAAAGATAAGTCCAAATGGTGTGCTTACCACGTAGACTTTGGCCGCGTGACGGAGGACTGCATATCCCGAAGAAAAGAAATCAGCTACCTCCTTAGTAAGGGACACCTCAAAGAGATCCTCGGCAGAAAAAGAGAGAAATCCAGGGAGAACAACCAAGATGGTCAGAGGATCCCAGAGAAGCAAGACATTCGCTTGGAAACATGAAGATATGATAGGTATAGACATGAGTATTATTACTCATAAACTTAATATTGATCCTTTCTTCAGACAAGTACACCAAAAGAGAAGGAAGTTTGCACCTGAAAGAAATTAGATCTTCCAAGAAGAAGTAGAGAAGCTCCTCAAAACATGGATGATCAAAGAAGTAAAGTTCCCAAGATGGCTAGCCAACGTGGTTGTTTTACAAAAGAAAAACGACAAATGGTGAGTATGTGTAGACTACACAGATCTTAATAAGGCTTGTCCTAAGGATCCTTTCTCTCTACCACACATTGACTCTATGATAGATGCAATGGCTGGCCACTAACTCTTAACCTTCATGGACGCTTCAACATGATTTCAACAAATCCAGATGGAACCATCCGATTAAGAAGATACAACATTCATAACACTAACATGTATATATTCTTACACTGCAATGGAAGCTGAAGATCACCTCAGAGATCTTAAGGAAGCATTTAAAATCCTGTACGAATACAATATGAGGTTGAATCCGCTCAAATGGGATTTCGGGATGAAGTCGGGCAAGTTCCTTGGATATATGGTAACCAAGAGAGGAATAGAAGCAAGCCTGGAGCAGATCAAAGTAATCATCGAGCTGAAATCCCCATCTTCAACAAAAGACATCCAGGATAACTGGAAGAGTAGCAGCACTCACCATGTTCATTTCAAGATCCTCAGAAAGGTGCAAGCCCTTCTATGATATCTTAAAAAGAACAAGAAATTTGAGCGGATAGGAGAACACGAGAAAGCCTTCCAGGAACTCAAAAAATATCTAAGCTTTGCTCCAATGCTAGTGTATCTTGTAGATAGGAAACCACTTCTTCTCTACATCTCAGTATCCTCGAACGTGGTAAGTGCTATTGTGGCCAAGGATCTTAATGGTGATTAACACCCTATCTACTATGTAAGTAAAAGTCTCCTGGATCTTAAGACCAGATACTGTCACATTGAAAAACTAATTCTTGCCTTAGTAACTGCTTCCACTAAATAAAGACATTATTTCGAAACACATGCTATATGTAAAAACTAATTATCCTCTTAAGAATGTCATGAGAAAAATAGAAATGTCAGGAAGAATGAAAAAATGGTAGGTGAAGTTAAGCACGTTTGAAATTAGATATGAACCAAGATCCTCCATAAAGTCACAAGCATTAGCAGACTTTGTGGCTGACTTTAGTGATGATCTACGAAACGAAGTAGACATGGAAGCTAAGAAACTCTTAGAAGATGAACACCTGGGAAAATGGACACTATTCACAGATGGAGCTTCAAATCAAAAAGGAATTGGGCTAGGGATCATACTAAAGTCGCCACAGGGGGACATCCTACCCCAGGCAATCAGTTGTGAATTCAACACTACCAATAATGAAGCAAAATACGAAGCACTCATCATGGGACTACAATTAGATAAGGATCTTCAAATCAGGGACCTTTAGGTATTTGTTGATTCTTTATTATTAACCAATCACTTCAATGGATCTTATGTAGTGAAAGGTGAAAGATTAGCATTATATCTAGAGATCCTTAAAAACTAGATTCTGATTTTGAAAACATTAGCCTAACCCAAGTTCCCAGAGAAGGAAACACAGAAGCAGATGCATTAGCCAATTTAGGATCCTCCCCTAGAATCCCACCAGAGACAAAGATTCCTATAACCCATATAATAACCCCGGCCATAGAAACCCTCTACAACAAATTAGAAGATCCTATACATCTGACAAGCATAGCAGCTATTGAAAATCCTGAGTGCCTGAACTATGTTGAGAGGTCGGTTACTATTCTATAAAGAAGGGTAAAGGTTCTACGTAACAAGGAGGCACCTTTGGTAATGGTACAGTGGCAGCATCGGAGGGGGTACGAGTGGACCTGGAAGCTAGAGGCTGAGATGCAGGAGCATAATCCGAATCTGTTAACCGCGGCAGGCTTCGAGGCCGAAGCCTAGATCAAGTGGGGGAGTTTTGTGTCATAACTACCAATTTAGGGTTTAAGATGCGAAGCTTGTTCACAACAATTTCTTCCAGGTGACCTTGCAACACCCCATTTAGTGCAATTCAAACTGCAATGCCATTTAAGTTCCTACGTTCATACATTATGATTTAGGCCGAAACAACCTCATGCAATTCCAAAACTCGATCCAATACGCCAAGTCCAATCAATTTTGAGCCTTAGCCCAAGAATTCTCGGCCCAAAAACCCTTATTAGACTAAGACGTCTTTATTGGGCCCTATTGGGCCGATAACTTCTTAAATTGGTCTTTTTGGGCCGAAAACCTCTCTTTGGGCCCTAATTGACTGTAAACTTCTATTGGACTTTATAGTGGGCCGAAAACCCCTTATTTGGACTGAGAATTCTTTATTGGGCCTTATTATACCAAAGACTCTTTCTTTGGGCCTTATTGGGCCGGAAACACTTCAATGAGCCTTCTTAGGCCGAAGACCCTCATTGGGCCGAAAAATCTAGCGGGTCAAGCTAAAAATCAAACACCTCTATTCTGGGCCATTGATTGGGCTAAGGACCCCCTGGGGCTAGTTGGGTTATTAAAAAATGAGATTGGACAAATAGCCATGCCACCTCTTTATTGTCCACCATGTTTCAAAGCCATTGTCCACCAAACATCTATACACTTCCCATCACCCCTCCATAAGTCAACCCCTACTCTCTCCCATTCCTTCTTTATTCTTGGCCACAAACCCCCATCCTACCCACACACTTCAAGCATTTTCTCTCTAAGTTTCAAGAACACTCTCCATTCTTCTCTCAAATTCTCCCATTTCCTTTCTCTAAAAACTCGTGGGTGTGTGTGTTATCTTCAAAGAACTTTCCTTTAAGGTTCATAAAATTGGTAAGTCCATGTCTAACTCTTGTGTTCTGCTTCATAGTTATGCTTAGAACATTCCATTTACACACTTTGTTGTGTGTTAAACTCCTTAGAACACCCACATTTCCAGAATCTGTCCAAGATATAGGCTAGGCTCGAAAGTTCCTTCCTCTTCTTTTTCTACATCTCGAAAATTCCCAAGGTGAGCTTCATACCCCAATATTTTTCGTGTTTTTCATACTCTTTGGGGTGGAATTCAAGTCAAATCTCGTTTTAACCAATGGATAGTTGCATGTACCGGTGTGTAATGTGTTCAACCTTTGGGTATTTGCATGAACATGGACTTTATGTCATACACCTTCATAAAAATCATGAGACATGTGTTTGTTAACATATATATTGCATAACAAATTGTGAATAAGGGTTATACCCTCAAAAATAGAAAAAATGAGTGTTGGTTTCAAACATGTATAACTTAAACTTAAACCTCAGCTTTCAATAGAAAAGTTATGATCCATTTACAGACTGTTTTAACCACCTTGAACTTAATTTTTTTCAAAATTATGTAATAAAAAATAGTTCAGGTTTATAAATTTCTAAGGACTACTCGCACGCGTTCATACGATTTTTCTACAATTTTTGGTGATTTTTACAAAAATGTATGTCATTTTAGGAATGATTTCGGACAAGTATGTGAAGATGAGCATTTTCACACTGGTTTAAGGCCATTAAAAATTATAATAAAAATTATGAACAAATTAGACTCATTTTCCAAACTATCAGAGTTTACGGATCCGAATTTAGACTTACGATGATTTTTCTATAATTTTTCTAAAAATAGGGACAGAAAACTCAAAAACAAGAAATTATTTTTATCATGCTAAAAGTTTTTATACTTGTGTTAGATGTAAATTTATATGATATATATATATATATATATATATATATATATATATATATATATATATATATATATACACTTTAGAACATCTAGACATGTTAACTTATATGTATTTATATATATATGATCATATAAATTGCCTCGACAAACAAACATAATAAACTATAATCGGTATAGTTTGGAGACCACACTTTCAAAGGACTCACAATTATTTAAAGGCATAATTATCTTATTTTGCAAGTAGGACGGAGTCATATTTCACGTAAATCTGCTAAGGCTCTTGTGAGACACTCCTTCACTGTAACTACCTAGCGTACACCGTAAGTCCTATCATTATAACCAGAGTCTCCTGGAGGGAGAGTGAGGTAATTGTATATAGATCTATACGGGTTGACACCCCCACACCTAAGCTGTTTGCTACAGCTAGACGGGCTACTCTAGGGTGACAAATATCTTACAGAAACCGGCGCCTGAAGAACGTCCTGCATGCATTCAGTCACATCAAGTATGGTTGTAACGACTCACATAGGGATTTACAACACTATTTTGGTTTACGGGAAGCTTACACTTCATCGGTTTTATTAAACTATAAAACTACAATTCATTTTTCAAATATGCAATCACTTACACTTCCGGTCTTAGGGTTTAAGACTACAAATTTTCATACATCAGAAAATATGGGATCTTCTAGGAACGCATTCTTTACAAATATAAAAAAAAAGAAGACAAAGGGCATGCATGCATATATTGACAGTTTTAGAACGAGACTTACAAATCATTGTAATAGAAAATATCAGATTTTCTGGAAGTACTACGAGAACTATTCTAATCAAGTGCAAAACAATTTTTACACAAAAATAATTATGAACTCACCAACTTTTTAGTTGATGCTTTTCAAAACGACTTGTATTCTTAGGGATCAAATAACAGGTTATCAGCTCTGCTATGAAATCAAGTGGGGAAATCTTATGATGTTTTACTTTTTTTCACTTTTGTGTAATTGATAAACAAGTACAATATGTAAACTATGTAAGTGTGTATCTTCTAATGTATGCCACTTGTAATGCTATGTTTCATTCATATTTTATTGTTATGTACTATACAATGACGTCATCTGCCCACGGACGTTTCCATCGTCCTGGTTCAAGGGTGTGACATGTTGTAACATACCGACTCCAAGGTATGAGATTTATGGCTAAAAAGGTAATTTTTCCCTTCTGAACTTGTCGCGTTGATGTCCTCAACTCGATGTATTGGAAGCTCTTGGGCGTCACACATTTTCGTACCAACTCGACGAGTTGGTGCCTAGGGTGTTGAACCCTATTTAAAGGACTTATGGCCTTTAAATGGCTTCTTTATCCACCCCCTCTGTCCAGAGAAACCAAACTCGTGTGTTCTCTCCCTTTTTGTGTGTTTTTGTGTGTGAGCTTGAAGAGTGATTTTGATGGGTTTTGAGCATTCTAACACTTCCTAAGTGTACATGCAACCCTAATAAACCTTGGATCTATTTTTGTCTAAGATACATGCAAATAATTATTTTTCCAAGGTTCATATCCTAACTAGCATGGCATGGGGAACATGAATCAAATAAAGCTAGTAGAAATACTTACCTTGTAGTAGTAGTTGATTGCTTGGAGTTTTAGAGCCTAGCACCAATAGTGTGAATGCCTCAAATGGAAATCACAAATCACCACAAACTTGGAACTTTAAGAGAATAGTCACTACTATCTTGAAATCGGCCCTCACCTCAACAAGTGTCAACTAGTGTGATTTCAAGAACCAAAGCCTCCTTTATATAGTGTGGTGGATTAGGGTTACATCCATGTAAACCCTAATACCCATGTCTCTTCATTTCCATGAGATCCATGGGTTAAAGCTCCATGGAGTATCCATGGACTTTTCCATGCAATCCTAGCCC